>NC_061090.1:60996930-61004430 GCF_015104395.2 Macrobrachium nipponense | reverse complement strand
TCTCTCTCTCTCTCTCTCTCTCTCTATTTTTGCTTGAATTAGCACTGCTTAAATCATACGCCGTTTTCTTCGGTTAACGGGTTGAATTCCTTGATGTTTCTGCTTGCAGAACAAGGTTTCAAGCTTACTTGCAATCAGTATATTTTGCATAGCAGTCTCTCTCTCTCTCTCTCTCTCTCTCTCTCTCTCTCTCTCTCTCTCTCTCTCTCTCTCATTGAATCTAGAGGTTCCTGACACATTTTCTTGTCCTCATGCACACAAAACAGCCAAAATCGCACTGAAATTTCACTTCTTTTCACTGCTTTACGGCAAGTGACTGTACGGTGCTCATTTGTAGAGAGAATTCGACATGAAAACCAAAACTATATAGCGAAGACGCCGTCAAATAGACGCGTTTCCCACAATCTTGAAGCGTTTGAATATATAAATTGCCCATTAAATTCAAGCAATCAGGCACTGACAGAGAAGGAGAATTCAATTTGTTTTTTTTTCGTTACTTCTAACCAAAACTTCATAGGGATGCTAGAAAGTGGTAAGGTATTAAATGGATAAATAGGGAATTAATCTTTGTCGTTAATAATTGTCAATGAAGATTGTAGTACTCTGTGATACGTCATCATAAAAGATATCGATGTCAATGGTTGTGAACATATTGAATATTAATGAGTATTATTATTATTATTATTATTATTATTATTATTATTATTATTATTATTATTATTATTATTATTATTATTGCAAATGTGGGTTCTCCAAAATTCTATAAAAAAAGAAATATTTATTTTACCTTCGTCATGAACGCAAATGTGCAACTTTCCAAATTATGATAGAAAAAAAATGTATTTCTTTATTGCCGTCGAAAATGCAGATTTCTTATATTCAAGACTTAAAAAAAAATTACCTTCATCATAAATGCAGATTTGTAATGTTCCAAAATAAAATAAAAAATTGACCATCGTAAATGCAGATTTATGATTTTCCAAAATAAAACAAAAGTTTTTTTTACCTTCATCGTGAATGTAAATCTGTAATTTTCCAAAATTCTAAATATATATATATATAATATATATATATATATATATATATATATATATATATATATATATTTATTATTTTTGCTTTCTATATCCCATCCTATCTTTTAGCCTCAGCCCCCCCCCCCCCTTTTTTTTTTGTCTAAATAAAACCATTAGGATGCCAGTTCCAACACTTCTTCAATAACCTTAAAAAAAAAAAAATCCTGAAAAGACACGACTGAAAATGGAAAAGAACACAACATCTGGAAACGAGAGAGAGAGAAAAGAAATAAGTCGAATTTAACCTTGAAAGCCAACAACCTTGGACATATTTCTGCCTGAACGAGAGGCAGAACTTGACCTTATGGAATTCGTTAAAAAAAATCAAATTAATTATGTGAATAAAAAGATTTTTGTTGATTTTGTGATAAAGGATTTTCAAGGTGTTGCCGCCAAATGTTTTATTCATTATAGGATGATAGTTTTTCCATGAAATTTTTCTTTGGAAATACCCATGAACTGGGAAAGGTTAATGACGTAGGTTTGTTTAAGTTTATAATCTCTATATATAATATTATGTATGTATACGTGATTAATGTAGTTATATACGTATATATATATATATATTATATATTATATATATTAATATAATATATACCTATACATATATATATAATAATACTATATATATATATACAGAACATATATATAATATATATATATATTATATATATAATATATTAATATATATATATATTATGTATTGTAATCCGTATATATATATATATATATATATATATTTATATATGATATCATACATACATGTATATATACACATATAAGTGCCAAAGGAAGTTAGTTATTTTGATATGTTTCTTTATTTTACTTTTAAAATCTTCATTATCTTCATCAGGAATTCTCTTATTTCTTGCCAGTTTCAGTTTGCACTTCCATTTACGTTTAACTCTCTCTCTCTCTCTCTCTCTCTCTCTCTCTCTCTCTCTCTCTCTCTCTCTCTCTTTAACTTTAATGACTCTGCCTTCAATAGATTTACGTGAATGACTGATGGTTGATCTAGTGTCGTGTCGAATAATCAGAAGCCCCCACCACCACCACCCCCTGTGCTTCGAGGCTGTTCGACACAGTCCGTCGTTACCTCTTGATTTTTTACGCGTTTACAACATTCCCTCGAGTTTCGAAGAACTCAAGACGCAAACACGTTAATAACCGACGTTTCTATGACGCATGCGTTATGGGGGAGATGTTAATTATCTTGAGACTGAGTTTTATCTTCGTTTCTGCTTAGTAATTCGGTGGTTGTAGCTCAGTCTCTTTCAGTTTCGTTGTTGCCGTTTGTGTCATCTGAAGACCTGTGCAATCGTAATTTGCCCGAATGTAGTTTATCGTATTCTGTGCAATGACATTTTACCTAAATGTATTGTATTTTACAAGTGGACAGTATTTCACTCATGTACTATATTTTACTTTGTAATTTTTTCTTGTATACGGTTGTATTTTCTGTAATTACAGATGTATTTTACTAGCAAATTGCGTATTGTACCAAAACTCACTATTTTACTCAAATACTGCGATATTTTACTTATATAACGGTATTTTGTAACCACTAACTTAAAACATCATTTCACATTATGAGTTAGTGGTGAACTCAAGAGTCAATAACTTGGTCTGATCTTTATTCTTTTGAGATGAAAGAGATAACTAATTGCATGGTTTTTTTTTATTTTTTTGGTGGGGGTGAAATCGTACAGTCATCTCTTAATAATTTTTATTTTTAGTTTTTATCGAGATAGGGCGTAGCAGCATCATAATTCACTTTGGTGTAAGTACGATGCAATTTCACAGCTAATTCATTCTTGTCATTTATTTTTAACTCACGCTGAGCAAAATGAAAGAAGTGTGAAACTTTGAAATATTTGGAGCGTATTTTTTATTAGTAAGCAGATGGGTAAAAGAGCACCTCTCTCTCTCTCTCTCTCCTTCCCATTAAAACCCGTGTTTCCCTACCTTGATCGTCTTTAACACGATCCAACCCCAAGGCTCTTATTTAATAGGTAGGGGGCCGGTTGCGGGGGGGGGGGGGAGAAGGGGTCAGATGATAAAGGGGGGGAAAGCTTCCTTACAGGTCCCCCAAGGACGTCCAGAAAAAGCAGGGGGACTGAGAGAAAGAGGAACCCCGTTACAATTCCCCCTCCTCCTCACTCTTCCCCCTTCCTTCCCTCCTCATCCCCCTCCCCTCCCCCCTCATCTTTCTCATCATCATCATCATCATCATCTCTGCATAATCATCTTCATTTCATACGATTAAACGTTTCACACGAATATTACCCATTTTCTATATTTCTCCATTTCCTCCTTTCAGTAGTTTTTGACTCTGTGGAGAACTCAAATTGTTTCGTCTCTTCTTTCAGTCTCTGCTGTTGCTCCCCCTACTCATTATTCTTCTTCCTCATTCCTCTTTTTCATGCTTCTGCCGTCACCTTACCTCACCTCACCTCACTTCACGTATTTTCTTGGTCATTAGTGACGTCGCTTCACTTCAAGATCTTCAGCTGCTTCTATTCTTTGCACAGATCACTTCACTTCTCTCTTTTTTTTTTTATTGTTTTTGTTCACTTAACTGTGTACTTCCCACCACATTTTTCCTTACCTCTCATGTTATTATTTATATATTTTTTTTACTTATCTCCTGTTATTACTACTGTACTTTATAGTTTCTCTTTAGGCTGTTTTATTTCGTAACCCTCTATCCATTTCATTCAGGTGTTGCTCCATCTCATCTTTAGTTCTTTAGTTCATTTCTCTTTTTGCTAACTCCTTTCGTTTACTCTTCTCCTCTCATTCCTCCCTTATTCTACCCTCTCCATCGTAAATCGCATTCCTTTGCATACCAGCTATAAATACCGTAAGATCTTTTCGTTTTTCACGCCGACCTTGGCGTAAGTGATGCGTCTTCCATGATGGATTGGAAGTGGGAGGATAGGGAGGGGTCCGGGGGCGGAGGGTTGTGGGGGGGGGGGAGTCTCTCCCGGATTTGTATCTTGGTTTCTGAAAATAAGTTAATGCGTCCCTTATTTTCGCTCGTATGACCTTGTATTGACTTCTTTCTTTTCATCTATAATTCGTTTATGTGTTTTCAGTTGATATTGTGTAATGGTTCTTTAACCGATATATTTCGTCTTCCATATCATCATTGCAGAAGGCGTTTATGATTTTTACTATGGAAGTTTTAGATGCGTTGTTTTCCCTGAAAGAGAGGGAGGGAGATCTACAGCATCGCTGTTTTCCCCCTCTGATATGATGCAGTCATATGTTGTTTCGCTACTAACAGTGTTTCTAGTAGTTGAAATATTCTGTTGAATCGAACGCTTCTTACCTTCAAATCATTGCTCAACAATATCCTGTTTATTGCTGTTTGTCAACAGCAGCGCTCTGTTCTTGTCCTGCTTGTTTGGATTTCTCAGTGGCCTCACTGACTCAGTTCATTATGTGGACCTGTGCAAATGGACATTGAGAGGTTTATTTATTCATTTTTTTTACGTTCAGGTGTGTATATATATATATATATATATATATATATATATATATATATATATATATATATATATATATATATATGTGTGTGTGTGTGTGTGTGTATGTATGTATAACTGAATCACGAAAGTTTGGAACGTGATAAATCCATAAATAAAGGTATAAGCCACGAAGGAAACTCCGTTGATCGTTTTTCCGTCGTGGCTTATACCTTTATATATATATATATATATCCAGATATATATATATATATATATATATATATATATATATATATATATATATCTATATATATATATATATATTATATATACATATATATATATATATATATATATATGATATATATATAATATCGTATAAATATGAGATATATATCTATTTCATATATATATATATAATATATATATATATATATATGTATAAATAAAGGTATAAGCCACGACGGAAAAACGAACAACGGAGTTTCCTTTGTGGCTTATACCTTTATTTATGGATTTATCACGTTCCAAACTTTCGTGATTCAGTTATACATACATACACACACACACACACACACACACACACACACACACACACATATATATATATATATATATATATATATATATATATATATATATATAATCCAGGTTTGATAGTATTCAGATATTGATTTAGTATTCTGTTCAGTTCGTCTACTTTTTTATTTTTATCATATTTTGTGAGTGTTATTCTCTATGTTAGTTAGTTAACAAGCGAGACGAGCCGAAGCCCAGATTTTGTTAGCCATTTTGAGCAAATATAATCATCATCAGTATTTACCATGAAAATAAATGAAAGGAAAATAAACTGTAGTCTTTTAAGCTTTATCATTGATTTTGATTGTTTTTCATTTATCCGGTTTAAAAAACTGGATAATTTCATCAACTCCCCGTACCATCTCGTAGCCTTCATCTCGCCTCGTAAACTATAGGAGGCTCTTACCGGCCACAAACGAGCCGACGTCATTTCTGGATGAGAGACAAAAAAATAAAATGAAATAAAATAAAACAAAATCCGCTACTTTTTCGCCCACCCGATGTTCGTGATCAGCCTTTGAGTATCATTCTCTCTCTCTCTCTCTCTCTCTCTCTCTCTCTCTCTCTCGTTGTTTCACTTCTTTTGATGTGGCTATTTCATGTCATCCTTTGATGATGATGTTAAATCGTTTTTATAGCTTTTTTCCGGACCCACATCTTTCCTAAGTGGTTAATCTTTAGTTATTTTCCTTTGTTCGTATATAACTTTAAATATTCATTGATTTAATGTTCTGTTTTCATGTGAAAAGTGACGCAAATGTTTATAGTATCTTTCCGTATTTACCGTAAACTTCAAAATTTTCACATGAATGTAGCTCTACTCAGATAGAAGGTACTTTGGTACCCTTTATTTACGTCAGAACAACTGGATGGCATGGTGTCGTTTCCTTGGAATAACGTACGATTTTATAAGTTGACATACAAGCAGGTGTGTGAACTGATATTTCTACATTATGTTCGATGGGATCTTAACGTTTTAACGATGTTGGTTCTTGACAGTTTCGTGGGTTTAAAATGCTTCGTAGTTTCAAGGACCTTTTTTGTTCCTTTTTATTTGTTTTTATTTTAATATTATTCTACGTAGTCTTACGAGATGAGCTTTACAAGTGGAGTTCTTTAGGGCAGTGAGGGAACTCTCTTGCTGCTTAGACTGAATGAGGTCTTCCTCAGTGGGATTTATTCCTGTCTGTAGATATGGATTAAAGTGATGTATTATTTGGGTTCATTGTTTCCCTGGCTTTCCTTGATAGTGTAATTTTACCCATCTTAAAACAATGGTCAGCCTTAGGCCTCCTCACTTTTCTTCCCTGCATTTGGCTTCACATTTCGTTGACGTCTACTGAATACATAAATAGCCACAACCTTCAAAACTTACAAAGTGACTTCATTCTTACTTTGCAACATACACAACACCGGATCGTTCTAGAGTTATGTCAGCGACTTAATGTCAAATATTCCTTGGCATTTAGAGAATATTTTGTTCCTGAAATCAGTTAATTCCGAATTAACTTTCAGGCGGAGGCTCTGATGTCTTGAGTTTTGCCATAACCTTTCGAGCCTGATTCTTAAAAGTGAAAGACTGAATAATTATATATGCAATTTGAAGTGTCCATAGTCACAGCCACGGCACTGAAGCCTTTTATGAAAATTTCATAATAGCATGAGTCACTCAAATCGTGAAGGAATCCACTGTGGAAAAAAATGTAAATATATAATAGAATTATATATACAAACGAGAGCTTTTGCATATACTACTGTGGATTTCGTCGCCATTAATGCCTTTACCATGAACGCTCGTAGAAGAAAAAGGGGTCTGATTGAAAAAAAAATCTTAAAAGTTGTTCTTTCGGGGGAAGCTTCAGATCACAGGAATGTCTTCTTCTTTCTGCCTGTGCCCTTACCTGTGGCCAGGTCATCCTGTCGTCGTGATGAATAAATTCAGTTATTTGGTATGCTAACTCATCCCCTGTAACGGCACTCTATTACTTTCATCTTGTGCCTGACGCTTCTCTCTCCGTCCTTCTTCTTCTTCTTCTTCTTCTTCTCCTTATTCTCTTCTTATTCGTTTCTTCTTATTCCTTCTTCTTCTTCCTTCTTCCTTCTTCCTTCTTCCTTCCAGGGCCTCCTCTCTCTCTCTTCTTCTCTCTCGTCTCTCTCCTCTTCTCTTCTTCTTCTTCTACTTGTGCCTATATCTCTTCCTCTATTCTCTTCCTCTCCTTCTTCTTCCTCTTCTTATCTCTTCTCTTCTCGTCTCTCTCTCTCTCTCTCTCTCTCTCTCTCTCTCTCTCCTTCTTCTTCTTCTTCTTCTTCATCTTGTGCCTCTCTCTCTCTCCTCTCTCTCTTTCTCTCCTTCTTCTTCCTCTTCTTATACT
>NC_061090.1:60984430-60991930 GCF_015104395.2 Macrobrachium nipponense | reverse complement strand
TAATATTATTGACGTACTTTATATTGATGTTGAAAAAATTTGTGAGAACACTGAATTAAAGCTAGCCTGTAATCCATTACCCTACGATACAAGCTTCATAGAATAGAATTATTATTATTTTAGAATTAATTATTATTATTAATTATTTTAATTAATTAAGTTATTATGATTATTATTGTATTATTATTATTATATTATTATTATCATTATCATTATCATTATCATTATCATTATTATTATTATTATTATTTATTATTATTATTATTATTATTATTATTATTATTCAGAAGATAAACCTTACTCATATAGAACAAGCCCACAGGTGACATTGACTTGAAATTCAAGCTTCCAAAGAATTCGGTGGTCGTTTTAAAGTAACAGATGGTAATAGGAAATATAGAAAGGAGAGATCAAATTAACATACAGTCAATAGATAAAAATGTAAGAAGAACAATTCGCTAGGGTAGTAATGCATCTTGTATTGAACTTTAGAGTTCCATTTGCACAGTATCTTGATATATGAGGGTTACACGAGTAATACAAAAAAAAAAAAAAAAAACTGGGAATAACGATGGAATGCAGATACTTTATGGACTACCGGAAGGCATTTGAGGAATAAGAAAATTCCTGAAGATGTTTTCTATGCCAGTTGTTGCTAGAATGACCACCGAGGTTGTAAAATGCAACGGCATCAAATACCTCTTGCATTGGTCAAGCTTTTATAAGCCATAATGCGATAGTCGTGTCGTTGAGCACAAAGAGAGAGAGAGAGAGAGAGAGAGAGAGAGAGAGAGAGAGAGAGAGAGAGAGAGAGAGAGAGAGAGAGAGAGAGAAAGAGAGAGAGATAGAGAGAGAGAGAAAGAGATTCCCTAAACCTGCTTTTATAATGCGGTGTTCTTGAATATTTTTTTATATTTGGGTGTATGTGTGTGTGTATAGATATGTATGTATGTATGTGCGTGTGTGTTGATTAGTGTATTGAATGTCCTACGCTAAAAGCTTATTATTATTATTATTATTATTATTATTATTATTATTATTTCTTAAACATTATGCACCATTGTTGACATTGTCGTAAATGTCTGGCTGAATAATTTTGGTCTTTCCACTTTTGATTCCAAAACGAATATGTTTTTGTAACGTATAAAGGAAGGCAATTAAATCAAGTCGAAAACACGTCCTTATTCTATTTGTGCCTATATCTCTCTCTCTCTCTCTCTCTCTCTCTCTCTCTCTCTCTCTGTCTGGTTGTTCAACTTCGTCATTCGTACCTTCCCTTATCCAACCCACAGCTATGTTCTTCTATTGGTTTCCTTCCCTCCCTCTTATTCTTCACCACTCGGTCTCCCACTCCCAAACTTCATTCACCTTGTCCTCTCTTCCCATTTTCCGTCAAGACTCAGTTATGTGTCAAAATCTTCAAAATTATCAGCGTCCCTCTTTTCTCCTGATAATTCAATTTTCTCGATCTTCCCATTTTCATCTGCCTTTCACCTTTCTTTGCGCTTTCCTTTTTCCTCCATCTCCCCGATCTTCTTCTTTCCTTCCCTTATTTCTTCATCTTTTCTCATCCACTTCCCGTTTCACTCCCCTTCTCAACCTTTTTCGAGTAACTTTTTTTATGCCGTCTTTCTCTCTCTCTCTCTCTCTCTCTCTCTCTCTCTCTCTCGAATCTCGTCCTCCTCTTTTCTTTCCTTCTCTCTTCCTCTCTCCTCCTCTCCTCCTCCTGCCTTCCTCCTCCTCCTTTTCTTTTCCTTCTCCTTCTTCTTCTTCTCTCTCTCTCTCCTTTTCTTCTTCTCTTAACCCCTTTCCTCCAGCGTTTCTGGATCTTCCCCCTCTCTACATTCCCCTGGGGAAGTCTGGGCGAAAAGTATCGGGCAGTCAAAAAAAAAAAAAAAAACTTCTTTGGCACCGGGGTGATGACCTTTGAGGTAACGGCCGCTACTTCTTCGTCCGCCAAGCTTAGCTTCCCAAAAGCATCTATCTTCCATCAGGGGAACTTGGGGAATATTCCCGGGGATGGGGTGAGGGGAGGAGGGGGGCGGGGATGCCAGAGTTGATCATAGCAGACGACAGACACACAGACAGAGAACTGAACTATCTTTTTTCGGGAGAGAAATAAACCTTTGGTAATAAGTGATAATTATGTCCATAAGGGACGCAGTTCCCTCGCTGACGTGTAGCCAACTTTATCCAGTTAGCAAGAAAAGCAAAACTGCTTTGAATACTCGAGTCATAACCGCTTTATTCCTGACGACATAAATAGTAGCGGACGAGGGTTAACGGTTAACAGACATTCGCAGGGAATTATAGATCAGCTAGAAAAAAAATATATAAAAAAATGTGAAAAAGAAATAGCGTTCGAGGGATTTCATAATTGACGAGAAATTTACTTTAATTGTTTTCTAATATAAATGTTCGTCATTTGATGTCATTTTAAATTTGTTATTGTTGTTTGTTGTTGTTGTTGTTGATGTTGTTGTTGTTGTTGTTGTACACTCGGGAATGATGCATCCTCTTGCATCGATTTCGTGACTGATGAGAAGTTAACTTTTATTGTTTTTTTTAATATAAAGGTACGTCATTTAATGTCAAGTGTGTTGTTGTTGTTTGTTGTTGGTGTTGTTTTTGTTGTTGTACGCTCGGGAATGATGCGTCCTCTCGCATCGATTTCGTAATTGACGAGAAATTAACTTTCTTTTGTGATATAAATGCACATCATTTAAAGTAATTTTAAGTTTCTTGATGTTGTTGTTGTTGACTGGGGAATGACGCGTCCTCTTGTTACCATGGAACCTCTGAAACCAACAATAGGCTATCACCCCTCAGTGGCAAACGCCAGGCCGAAGGGAATAAGCAATTTGTGCTAAAATAGAATTGGGGTATTGGCCCTGATTCACAACTTCTGTGGAGTGTGGCAGCGGAGGGCAGGAATGATCAAAGGCCACTGACCATTGGTGTACTGAACCCACATCGCCTCTTCCCCACCCCCCCAACACCTCCACCCACCTCCAGCCTCAACCTCCATCTCCCATACTCTTCTCTCTCCCCTCCTCCCCCAGTTTAAAAGCAGTAATCTAAGTTACATGTAGTCGACTTCGATTTATCATGGAATAAATTATCATCAGATTTTTTTTTCCTCTTAGGTAGATAGCTGAATATTAATATTTATTTATTGATCGTTTAATCACACTTTCGGTTTGGAAACGATTCCATTGTTCTTGCGAAATGTGGCAGCAAATTGTTTGTTTTTAACTGAATGAATTGTTCTTTATGTAGATGACTAGATAAAAACTTGCGATAATAAATGTGAATGGAAAACGATGTTCGTTCATTTTTCTTAGCAGTAGATTCCGAAGTCAATTTTAAAAGGGCTAAAATCAATAGGCAGAGCACAGTAAAATCTCAAAAATAATAAATTAAATGGATGAATAAATAAAATAAAATAAAATTAAATTAATTGGCAGTGTGACCACGAACTGGCATTATCACAGAATTTCCTCTATTCAAACTCTTGTTCCAGATCTCCCCAGACTTCGTCTTTTAAAACACCTTTTTGATTATGAATCCTGCATTCAATATTTCTTCGATTTTCCTGCATGTATCTGCACTGATTGCTGCGTTGGTTTTCCTCCTTATTTGTATTTCAATTTCTCTGTTTTTTCTTCTTTTATTTCTGGTCGGATTTGTGATTTTGAGGCTCGAATTTTTGTTATTAATATTTTTCACATTTTCTTCAAATTATACGAGAGAGAGAGAGAGAGAGAGAGAGAGAGAGAGAGAGAGAGAGAGAGAGAGAGAGAGAGAGAGAGAGAGAGAATGTACTCAAGCCAGTAAAATAAAACTTCTTTATACTGAGTCATGAACTAGTTTTTGAAAGTGATCTTGAATTTTGTTATTGTTTCACTCACGATTCATTTTTTTGTATATTATAACAAAAGTTCTTTTTACATAAATTTTTTTTCGAGACCAAAAAACGCCTGGGTGTGACTTCAATTTTTGCAAGAGATCGTGAAGTCATGCAGTTAATCACCCTTGGATACTTAAGCGCATTCATTTGGTCAGCCAACTGTTTTGTTACAATGAGACATTATTTGAAGAAAAGAAATTGAGATTCTGATCAATAGAAACAGTCTTTTATCTCAAAAAATAAATGGTTAAAATGCCTGTGTTCCGGAGTCCTTAATTATCATGAAAAGGATCACTTGAACTTTCAGCCAAATATTTTTTGAAACCTAATCTTACAGAGCTTGAAGCAAAAACGGAAAGTTTTGTATGAGATGTAAGTCTCTCTCTCTCTCTCTCTCTCTCTCTCTCTCTCTCTCTCTCGTTGGTTTCAAAAAATGCCATCATCCTGTCTGTATAGAAGAACCTCTCTCTCTCTCTCTCTCTCTCTCTCTCTCTCTCTCTCTCTCTCTCTCTCTCGCTCTCTCCTCCTATCTCTCTCTCTTCCTCCTCTCCCATCCTCTCTCTCTCCTCCTCTATAGAAGTGATTTAAAAAGTATGGTCAGACGTCAGTTATGTGTTTTTTCATTACATTAAAAAGTCGAAGACGTCCTAATGGCGTTTCTCATTTATCTAATCTACTAAAATTGTGAAGAAGAAACCTACCTTCACCTACAGTAGCAACTGATAAGGCTTCCTTAAGTAGGAATGGCGATAAAAAAAACTGATAAATCAATAAAACCTGCTAGTAATGTATATCAGCTCTTAATGATGATTTCTTTCTTTGTTTTTCTCCCTGAACTTCTATCTCAAAGTGCTCTTCCTCTTATCGTGGAATAAAAAAAGTCTTACAAAAAATATGATTTTAACTTGAATCTGGTTGTAGATTTCATCCAGATGGCTTTGACAATCTGAACGTCTCATCAGCTATGGTGTCTTAATAAAATTATATGCACAAATAAATATAATAAAATAAAAATAATATATAATAATAAAATAATAATATATATTATATATAATAAAATATATTATATAATATAATTATAGATAAGATATAAAATAAGATATATAATTATTATATTATATAAATATTAAATAATATATATATATATACAATTAAATAAATATATAATAATAATATAGATAATATATATAGATTATACTATTAATATATTATATATATATATAGATATATCATACATATATATAAAGATATATATATATATAATATATATATATATATATTATATATTATATATATTTTATTATTTATATTACAGAGGAGAGAGAGAGAGAGGAGAGATGAGAGGAGAAGAGAGAGAGAATGTGTAACTAGATATTTATAAGGATTTCGAATTCATCGATTAAAGAACCCACCCCGCCCCCCAAAAAAAAGAGAGAGAAAAAAAAAGGAAGAAGAATTTTTCCGTATAATTTTAACAGTAAGACCATATCGCAAAACTTGACTAATAAAAATGTTAACTCGTAAAGGTCACAGTCGGAATCTTCTGAGATAATCTGAAAGGCCAATTGTTCTCGCTCTTGCTCTTTCTTCTTCTTCTTCTTCTTCTTCTTCTTCTTCTTCTGAGAAGGGAAGGGTTAAAAAAAATACTTTAGGGCCAGACACTTTGGTTTCTGCTGGTCAGCTGAAGGTGGGAGGATGAATTCCGAGAACTTAGAATTGGGAACTGCCCCAGGAAAGGGAGCGTACACAGTAGCCCGTCAATGATAGGGTTGTTTGGCATGTAGATGGCGTCGCCATTTGTATTGTCTCATTGTTACCAAGCTATAGACTAGACATTGGACACGCACTGTTTTATATGCGCAGACGCACCTGAGAAGTGTACAGAATCTTTATCTTACTATTATTATTGTTTAGAACATGAAAATTTTGTGGTCTTTGACCCTTTGAGTTACTTATACACATTCCAACCTGCACGAATAATATATATATATATATATATATATATATATATATATATATATATAATATATATATATATATATATAATATATTGAATGTATGTATGCATATCCTAGTTGTTACTAATATTCAATTTATCGACATATTCTTTAATATTGTAAAAAAAAATGTGTATTATGACACAAAATGTTACAAAGAATTTTATGCAAATATAAAAACCCTTATGCATAACTGCGAAACAAATTTAGCTGTTTAAAGATAAAACTAAGAGTTATTGCAACTGTTTTATGAGATAAGTTTGCCAGATAAAATAACATTGGTGGAATAATGATTCCGGTAGCATTATTGAGGAGGGTATTTGAGAAATTTTTTAAGTATATTGTTATTATTATTCAGAAGATGAAACCTATTGAACATGGAACAAGCCCAAAGGGCTTTAGATCCTGTCATTTGTAGGATGGTGGGTATCGATACACTTGCGAATACCCATCAGTGCATTTGCAGAGGGTCATGGGTAGTATCTTCGGATGGTTACGAGTATGAGTGTGGGCAGCCATGCCAACGCATGCCCTCCATTTCCGAGGTGCTTTTTAACTAACGGGGCAACCTCTTTCTCTCTCTCTGGAACCTTCGCCCTCTCACTTAATGATACAGCAAATAAAAGTTCCGAAGCAAAAGTCATCGCTGCCTAGTTGGAAGAGGAGGGAGGCTGCATAAAATGACACAACACAGTCCGTGGAATAATAAAAAATCGAGAGATCTCTCTCTCTCTCTCTCTCTCTCTCTCTCTCTCTCTCTCTCTCTCTCTCTCATTTTGGTTGTTTTCATCGTCGTTTATTGCTCTCTCACGTGACCTCCATCTTTTCTTAGTGTGGTCATCTCTCTCTCTCTCTCTCTCTCTCTCTCTCTCTCTCTCTCTAAGTAGACAATAGAATTATTCAAATGCACCGTAACATCGTCCTGTTGTATGATAATCCTTCTTTTTAAATACGTAAAAGCTGGTATTCATCACCAACTTATTATTATTATTATTATTATTATTATTATTATTGATTATTATTATTATTACATTATTTATTATTATTATTATTAAGCACAAATCACAAAAACCAAAAAAAAAATAAAAAGAGACGGAGGCGGAGAGAGAAAGAGGTCATTTATTCACATCCAGTCTAACAACTATTCCCTCTCACCAGAGCGAAAGATTGAAAAAAAAAATCACGTTATTATTATTATTATTAAGCACAGAGAGAGAGAGAGAGAGAGAGAGAGAGAGAGAGAGAGAGAGAGAAGAGAAGAGAGGAGAGGCCATTTATCCAACCAATCCAATCTAACAACCCATTTCTTCTCACCAAGAGCGTAGGAAAAGATAGAGAGAGAGGAGAGAGAGAGAGAGAGAGAGGCCATTTATCCACATCCAATCTAACAACCATTTCCTCTCACCAGAGCGAAAGATTGAAAAAAAAAAAAAAAAAAAAAAAGGAGAAAAAGTCATGTTTGGACTGAGCTTCTTCTTCCTGCGAGATAACTGTAGCGTGACCCGTCTCCCTTTTCGGCCGTCGTCGGTAACGGTCTCGTATTTTTCCTCGGGTTTCGTGTGATGTTAATTCCCGTGGTGTCGTTGGAAATGG
>NC_061090.1:60974430-60979430 GCF_015104395.2 Macrobrachium nipponense | reverse complement strand
GAGGTGGGGAAGGGGGAAAGGGGCGGGGGAGGGGTGTGACCCTATTGGAAAACTGCTATCAAAAAAGATAAGCTAAAAAATCAAAAAAAACGTCAGCCTTAGGAAACTGGCATTAAAGACAGATAGACAGACAGACGGACAGACGATCCTTTTGGAACCTGTCATCAGGAAGAGAATCATGGAAAAACGTCAAATTTGGAATCTGCCATGAGAGAGAGAGAGAGAGAGAGAGAGAGAGAGGTTTGATGAGACAGAGAAAAGATATGGTCATGGGTTAGACTGCCGTCATACACTGATGGGAGGGTGGTCGGTTAACCTAATATTTAACATACTTTTCTGTTGAAGTGATTATTATTTTGGGGGTGCGGGGGTGAGGGAGACGCTGTTTGTGGAGGAGGCAGCACCTCAGGCTGCTGTTTGCTTGTTTTACGTCTTAGCAATGTAAACTACTTGCGTTAATTTCTGTAGATCTTTTTCCCCTCGGCTGTCATGTTTTGTCTTTAGATGACACTATTGGTCCTTTTATCATTTTGCTATGAATATCTCTTGTGTACTACCATTCTGTGGAACTACAAATTGAAGGACTTTATTCGTAGGACTTTCGGCTTTTGGTTGATTATTCTATGTTCTTTTAAAAATTCTCATAAAAATATAAGGTCACGTTTTATCCTATTTCAGTTAAATATTTCATTCCTAAATATTTTTGGTAATCAGCGCTACTTGAAGCTGTTATAGAATGCTTGAAGGACAATCTTTTAACTCTCCCCATTGTCTTTCATAATTATAATAATCATAATTATCAACCTCAGGGACTTTCGGAACTCTTATCTAGGGAGTTCCACGATGACGAATAATTAGCATCTGTTACTTCCGAGGAAAATTAATAAAAAAAGGAAAACTTGTTTTAGTTTCCCATTGGTCATCGACACATGCAATTGTCAATTAACAAAAGAATACACGTACTTTTCCACGCGCGAGTTATGTTAAGCAGTTATGATTTGACGAAATGCGTTCAAATTCTGCAACACTGTCCCGTCCAAGAAGATCAAGGGCTAGAGATATGGTTGAAATAAATATCTTAGCAGCAGTGTGTGCTTGTACATACATTAACTGAAATAACTTTGGGAAAATACAGCTTTTCAAAACGTTAGTTTTGAAAACTTGCTCAGATCCAAATATTTAACTGTATTCACATCCGGAATTTAAAGCATTTGTTGCAATAGGAATGACAGCCTTTAATTAAAATCAAAAGTTGAATTCTCATGTTAACTCTGGTGAATGACGGATATTCTGTCACGAAAACGTGATTCCACTGAAAAGGAAATGGGAATAATCCACAGGAAAATGGGATTTTGTGGTCTTCGTAAGAATTAATTTGACAGCGAGATGCAAAAGGGAATAAATTATTATTATTATTATTATTATTATTATTATTATTATTATTATTATTATTATTATTATTATTATTATTATTATTATTATTATTATTATTCAGAAGATAAACCCTATTCGTATATGGAGCAAGCCCACCACAGGGGCCATTGACTTGAAATTCAAGCTTCCAAAGAATATGGTGTTATTCTGAAAGAAGTAACAGAAGGTAACAGGAAATACAGTGATCTAAAAAAGAAAAGAAAAAATAAATGAACAATAGCAGATAGAAATATAATTCAATTATTAAAATAGTGATAATTGTTAAAGGGAACTTTTGGTATTCCAGTTGACAAAATCCTTGGAGGAAGAGATTTGCAGAATCTAGTGGAATGCAAAGCTCTGGTAAAGCATTATATGCGAAAATCGATCCCACAGACTCGTTACCCGCAAACTTTACCCACGGTATTCCGGCTTCCCTGTCCCAAGTCTCCTGTGACTACCTGGTCGTAAATGACAGGTACATTTCCGGTCTTCTGGTCTCTTCCATTAGCATAGTTGTAGAGATAAGGAACCCGTAACTGGACTTGTATGTCTCTGATCTTCCCTCGACGGTTGTTGGGTCATTCCAGGTCATCCCACCTTGCCCTAAGGATATGGTTTGTTTACGCTGTCCATCCCTTTTACGACGACGGTTAGATGGGCCTTCAAAACAACCTCTCTCTCTCTCTCTCTCTCTCTCTCTCTCTCTCTCTCTCTCTCTCTCTCTCTCTCTCTCTCTCTCGTGGATTATACATGGTCCAGCGATTTCCTGGAATGCTAACCTCGCCAATATTCAGTACATGGCCCGGGACAAGAGAACGGAACTCTTTCATTTTGCGTATTTTTAACAAATGCGTTTTCTGTTTTTACTTCTAACATCATTTTGTGTTTGTCGTTTTGATCTCTCTCTCTCTCTCTCTCTCTCTCTCTCTCTCTCTCTCTCTCTCTCTCTCTCTCTGTGTAATCGTCACGAGAATGCAGAGCTTTCAGTCAACGGCGATCAGGAAGAAATTTGCATATCTGATTGATCTCACGTCTATGATACTACTCTTGGGAAATTCCAGTAGTGACGTAACTGAGAGTCCAGGTCTTACCAGCAGTAATTACAGCCTTCGTGTTAATTTATTCTTAATGAGTTTTTGAAGCCGAGCAAACGAATGTCGGATTCTGCAGTGGAGCAGAAAATGCGTCGCATCCGATGCTAATTTGTCGAGGGACCATGAATCTTACGAGATGCGCTTAAGAGACGTCGTGGGGGCACGCATTCGAACGCAGCAGCTCACTAATGTTGCACGATTAACGGCGGAATTAAGACTTGAGTAATGGCCGAGCGGCTTCATTTACGCATGCGCGCTCACGGGTATCGGTCGCAATTCGTTAGCTCGAGGCGATCGTAGCGTCGTTATGATGCTGCGGCACACATTCCACTATTGGTTGTGAATGTTTGTTCCGATAATTTCGGGTTCAATTTAATTAATCAGGCCAGCTTTCTGTCTCTCTCTCTCTCTCTCTCTCTCTCTCTCTCCTTCCTCATAGCAATGTTTCAGCTTTAAAGTTGGTGGTTTGACTACTGGATGTTAATTGTCTTAGCAATTTTGCATATTTTTTCAACGCGGTATTGAGAATTTTCAAGGCTTACATATGTGGAGACAATTGTGTCTAAGCTAACGGTAGTTCTTCCTTGCTGTGGGCGGTCATTTGTTGGTCAGATTCTCAGTTAACCACATACGAGTTTATTCGACTTGCTCTTCTAAACTGAGGTTTCATTTTAGTAAAGTAAAATGCTCATGATTATCAAGGTAAGTTTTAACGTTAGAAAGTCGCAGATTATCGCAGCGGTAATCCACGTTTGCCTAATTGAAGGTTATTGTTCGCAGAATTATGCAAGGAGTTTTCAGACCCAATAAGTATATGCAAGAAACTATAAAAGCAATTAGATTTATGCAAGAAGTTATAAAAGCAATTAGATTTATGCAAGAAGCTTTGAAATAAATTAAATTTATGCAAGAAGCTTTAAGATCACTTGAATTTCTAACTGTCCAGTTAGTTTGCTATTTTATAAAAGAAAATTGGGTAACATCCTTTTAACATTATCAAAGTTAGACAGTATTAACCTGCAGCTGCTTAATGTTAACATTATCCGTTTGTAGAAATATCCATATTATGAAGTGTGGCATATAATGCCACTTCCTTTGCTGATTTAAAATTAAAAAAACAGTGTTTAATGAAACTCTTTAAAGAAATATTACAGACGTATTGAATAATGATTTAAATTTTAAGACATTTTTCTGTAGTAATCTGCAAGATCATGTTGAAGAACTGACTAAATGGAATGACTTAAAATATTGCTTACTGTAGTGCGTGATTATGTCTTATTGCTTTTAACCAGACGTTTTCCATTCGTGCTGACTACATGAACTTGCTCACTAGATGTTTATTGATGTTTATTCTGGGACTTGTTCTTCGGGTCTCGATTTACGCTAGCTACGTTTTCCGTTAGGTGCACCAATGCATATTTATGTTTGAGAGAGAGAGAGAGAGAGAGAGAGAGAGAGAGAGAGAGAGAGAGAGAGGTGGGGGGGTTTGGGGACCCTGCACATATATATATATATATAACTATATATATATATATATATAGATATATATATATATATTATATATATGTATATATACATATTAGTATTCGTCGTTATTCGTCACAATTTTAAACCAATTTACAGCAGTAAATTCAAATAGGCAATTCTGCCAATTAACCAAGAGAGAGAGAGAGAGAGAGAGAGACTCTGATTACAAGGACATACTGTAGGGGTGACGTTTATCTCCTTTTGTCATCTGTGTTAGGTAACTAAGGGTTTGGCTTAGCCCATGGGCTCACTGTCTTCCCACGTAGAAGGACCCTCAATGGGGGTCTTCAGGAAGGATTCCGCAAGAGACGCAGTTGGGAGAACAGTTAGCTGGCGGAAAGGGACAATACCCCCTTGCTAAATCTAACCCCTCCCCCCTTCCCCCATTCCCTCCCCCTCCCTAACCTGTATGTTCCTACCCGGATACCCAAGCCTGCCCTTCTTAGAGCTGGGCGATCATGTTGTTGTTTTCGCCTCCCCAGTGGCCTCGGTTGGTAACTGCAAGGTGGGGATTTGAATGCTGCAGTAGAAACCGATCCTTTAAATGAACAGAGAGAGAGAGAGAGAGAGAGAGAGAGAGAGAGTTATAATCTGTGTGACCTGAAGCTGACTTCGTAGATTTCCTCTTCCCGATGATTTTTTTATTTTTAACTAAGTTTGGGGAACTGAATGCGGCAATAGGAACCGATCCTTAAATTTAAGAGAGAGAGAGAGAGAGAGAGAGAGAGAGAGAGAGAGAGAGAGAGAGAGAGAGAGAAAAGAATCCGTTTGACCTGAGACTGACTTGACCACGTTCGCCGACTTCCTTGTCCCGTTGATTTTTTTTTTTTCTTTTTCGAGCGAGTCGACGTCAGTTAAACTCAGATAAGACGTCAATCAACCTTATCGTTGTTTGCTTGTGGTACATTGTCGCTTTCGCTTTCTTTCTTTTTCTTTTTTTAAAGAGTATCTTCCTACATTATA
>NC_061090.1:60964430-60969430 GCF_015104395.2 Macrobrachium nipponense | reverse complement strand
ATATATATATATATTTATATATATATCAAATTCATATATTATATATATAAACATATATATACATACATACATACATACATACATACATACATACATACATACATACACACATATATATATATGTATATATATATATATATATATATATATATATATATAAATAAACATACTTCCAGTCAAAATTAGTCTGTTACGAGAAAGTGATTTCTGAGCCTGACCAATAATAACTGGAGATGAATGAATCATTCAGAGAAGGTAGCGACTACGCCATAAAATTTTCATGAGGTTGTATAAGTGGCGCACTGTAATCGTTACCTGAATAAATTCCTTAACATTCATTTCCTTGTCCAGAATTTCTAATCGTTGATTAATATCCCATAAAAAATATAAAAGTTTCCCAGAAAGGAAAGGATTTGAGTCGTATCCATAACTACTATTGGTCCCAGATATTGAGTGAATCCTATAAGAGAGAATGCGTCGATTACAGAAATGAAATTTTACTGTTTACAAAAGATAATTATGAGAAGCAGCCATACGTACGAATATGCGTGCGAAAGAAAGAGGATGATACGGAAATATTCAGTAAAACATATATGTCACGTATAATGAAGAGAGAGAGAGAGAGAGAGAGAGAGAGAGAGAGAGAGAGAGAGATTTAAGGAAATCTGTATCTAGTTAGGTTGGTCCCGGGTTGGAGGACGGCAGGTCTAAGCGTGGAGTTCATTATCCTTAGACTGGTGTTGTAAAGAGAAAAATTACTTAATATATACAAATCTCTCTCTCTCTCTCTCTCTCTCTCTCTCTCTCTCTCTCTCTCTCTCTCTCTCTCTTCATTATACATGACATATTTTATTTACTGAATGTTTCCGTATCATCCTCTCTCTTTCGCACGCATAATTATCTTTTGTAAACAGTAAAATTTTATTTCTGTAATCGACGCATTCTCTTTTATAGGATTCACTCAATATCTCAGCGTCTCTCTGTCTCTTTTACCTTTGCAGTTGTCTTAATTGTGGCATTTCCTTTTTATTTAATTTAATTTTATTTATTTACTTATTATTATCATTTTTTTTGGATTCACTGACTATCTCAGCATACCCTTGGTCTATTGTATGATAACCACCCGTCTAATAATGCTCGTAAATAAATAACCTCCTTGACGTTACTGTGTGTATGACATTCTGACGTCGTGGATCGGACAGGTAGAGGTCACCTTCCCCTTCTTAAAGACCGAAGCATGATTTTAGGTGCGGCCTTCGCGTCGTGAGGTGATCTATTCCCGCAGACGCTGGATGCCACTTGGCTATCTATCGACCAGTGAGAAGGCGACGCTCATAAAAATAAAAAATAAAAAATAGAATGTTATGATCTGTGTGAAAAAAAACGCACAATTATACATTAGACTGTATTTAATATTATGTAAAAGACAAGAGCACAGATTTTCGAACACTTGAACGGTGTAGTAATGCGGTTTACTATAAAATTGTGGATTTTTTACGCTACAAACTGTTTTTCACGAGATTGTGAGTTTCTTAGCAGTGATACGATCAGTGAAGAGAAGACTAAGAGAATTTTAATGATAAGTAAAGAGAAGATTAAGAGAATTTTAATGATCAGTAAAGAGACGATTAAGAGAATTTTAAAGATCAGGAAAGAGAAGATTAAGATCATTTTAATGGTCAGTAAAGAGAAGATTAAGAGAATTTTAATGGTCAGTAAAGAGAAGATTAAGCGAATTTTAATTATCAGTAAAGAGAAGATTAAGAGAATTTTAATGATCAGTAAAGAGACGATTAAGAGAATTTTAAAGATCAAGAAAGAGAAGATTAAGATCATTTTAATGATCAGTAAAGAGAAGATTAAGAGAATTTTAATGATCAGTAAAGAGACGATTAAGAGAATTTTAAAGATCAGGAAAAAGAAGATTAAGATCATTTTAATGGTCAGTAAAGAGAAGATTAAGAGAATTTTAATGATCAGTAAAGAGAAGATTAAGAGAATTTTAAAGATCAGGAAAGAGAAGATTAAGATAATTTTAATGGTCAGTAAAGAGAAGATTAAGAGAATTTTAAGGATCAGTAAAGAGAAGATTAAGAGAATTTTACGAAAGGTTGGTTGGCACTCGCGTAGTGTAACAGTATTTTTCAATGGGGAAACAGTGTACCTACTAATTTGAGAGAAATTTCTTTTTTTATTGATTGCGTAATACGAAAAAATAATAAAACCAATTGATTTTTGTAAATTAAGCGATTCCAGTTGAATTCGAAATTGGACACTACACGTATTGTAACGGCAAGCAAAAGGACTTGACTTTATAAATATGATATTGTAGTTCTCTTTTTACGTGCTTGTTTTTGTACCAGGTAACATTTGCTTATCATTGTTTTCTGGCGTGAGACGGCAATACATGAATTGTTTTTTTGTTTTTTTGTAATTCACACTCGGTGGCCGCGAGTTCAATTCTCGGGTATTCCATTAAGGGGTCAGAGATATAACTATATTTCTGGCGATAGAAGTTCACTCTCGACGTGGTTCGGAAGTCACCTAATGATGTTGGTCATGTTACTGAATAACCGCTGGTTCCATGCAACGTAAAGACACCATACAAACAAAGAAACGCCCTTAGTTTCATATTGCATAAAGTTCTTCTCTGTTTGATTGTCAATTACCTGAGCTCTTTGTTTTGAGAGACACGTTTCTTCCTAGTTCATTCTCGCAATGCAGGAGACGCGTACCAGACATTTTCGGGAGGACAGAACCCGGCTAACAATGGCCGGTCAGCAGAGGTCACGGAGGGAAGGGGGAGGGGGAGGGGGTAGGGAACGAGTTTGCAAAGTTGGGTGTTCGTGTCCCGTGTCTGTGTCTGTGTCTGCCTGTGAATTTTCAAGTTCAGGGCCAACGAGTGTTTATTACACTCTCGTGTTCTTTCAACGTATGGCTAATTTTTTTTTTCCCATCTTTTTCCGCCAACGCTGGGCCAAGTTTTGTATTTTTCATATCTCTTATTCTTTCAAGTATGGCCAAGTTTTGTATTTTTTACATCTCTTATTCTTTCAAAGTATAGCCAAGTTTTATATTTTTTTTATATCTCTTGCACTTTCAACGTAGGGCCAAGTTTTGTATTTTTTATATCTCTTATTCTTTCAAAGTAGGGCCAAGTTTTATCATTTTTTTTATATCTCTTGCACTTTCAACGTAGGGCCAAACTTTTTTATTCTTTTATAGCTCTTATTGAGTCAATTGGGTCTCACGCTGAAATAAATTAGTAGAATTATTGTAGATAGCTTATAGTATTTTTTTTTTTCGTTTTATGTGATGTCGTCGTTGTACTCCAAGTGTTATTTTAACAATTCTGATCGTTCATGTTTGAGTATTAGTCGAATTTTCCTATTGGTCCGCTTCTCCAGCTCAATATTATCTCTCAAGTTGCACACGTTGCCGCATCTTAAGCAAAGGCATTTGAATTATGCTTGGCATTGTCGTATCAGATTTTTTTTTTCTTTTTTAAACAGTTTCACTTTTCACTAAAGCGTTGCTTCTTTCTGTTCGTGAAGTTAGCATTTGGAACGTCTTCGCTCTTAAACACAGATAGATTGTGTGGTTCTGCTTTAGAATTTAATCTGTTTGGAGGTCCTGAAATTTTAAAGACAAAAAAATTAAAATCTTGTGTACCTCACTGTTCTTCAGAGTTGAAAAATTCGTATAATTTTGAATACATTGTTGCCATACAAATCTCCTTTTTTCTACTTTCGCGTATAAATTGTCGATGTAAACTTTTCCTTTTTCGTCTTCTCGTTTTACCTATCCACTAAATTTAAATTGCAGTGGTTAAATTACTCTTGGAGATAATCACCTGACAACTTTCGACTTTCTTGGAAATCGCAAACACATCAAGAGAAGTATTAATGTTCCTTTGATAGCCAACTACAAAGCAGGAACAACAATGTTAATGACAGATGATGGAAGACGCTGTCCTAAATCATATGAGTCGCACTCATGAAGTTGATCTTGTCGTTAGTAAGATCTCTTATTTGTTCACAGTGTTCAGAGTGGATGTTTAGTATTTTGATATCTTACGATTGAGGGAAGAAAAAAGTTTTTGCCTTCATTTTAATAAATTAATTCAATAAATTATTTATCTAGCTGTGTAAGAAAGTATATAATTTTACTTCACTAATACATTTTTTCTCTGTGGTACCGTTTTCTATTGAAAGCTATTGCATTCCCTTTTGCCTCTTTAAGTGCAATAAACTGTCAGTTATATTTTTGGAATTATTCAAGGTTTCTTGTCCAGAATTAGTTTGAAAGTCATGCAGAATGTGAGATCCAAAGAAATGATTTCGTTTGTAGAACATATTACTCTGCCCAGAACGTCGTTGCGACGCCAGCAAGAACTAATTAATCAGTCAATCTGGCCAGAACGTTTTGTCAACTGCAAAACTTATTTGTCACCTTTAAATCCAAAGGGGTTTTATATAGTCATCACAGTAGTGGACTTGAATGGCTTATCAGTAAAAGAATGGTTCTCTGTCCCACACATTTCCTCTCTCAAATACGTCCTTTTCTGCAATGCTCTTACTTATGCATTGGTGTTCTCGTCTCACTCTGGCCGGACAGTTGGCTCTGTTCCACGAAATACGTAAGAGGAAAAGAATAAGTCCCGAGCTAGTTTGGTAATCCATTCAGGTTGAACAGGTGGATCCTGACTGCAACATGGACCACTGTATGCATTACTCTGTATGTTACTGTGTCTGTGTGTTTGTGGAGCTGAATAGAAAATAAACAAACATAACTCGTCTGGGATAGGAAATATGACAAGATTAAGACCGTACCTATAGGGTTGGGGGTGTCGTCAATGCACTTTACGTGGTGTATGTATGTGAATGTTACTCATTTTTTTTAACATTATCCTTCAAGACCCTATCTTCAATCTTGCTCCCTCTTTCCACTGTCTAAAGCTCAAAATGGCTGGTAGTGCCCCGGTACTTTGCCAAATTTCC
>NC_061090.1:60904430-60959430 GCF_015104395.2 Macrobrachium nipponense | reverse complement strand
TAACGGAAGCAGATGGGTCATATTTAGCATTTAATCTGGAAGGGTGACGCTTGCAAGAGCACATCTGGCGCTGTGGATTAGCGTTCTTTTTCTTCTGCCTTCTGTATGTATTGACAACAAACTTGGCTAAATCCCCTGACATTATATTCCATTTTTTTTTTTCAAAGTAAAATAAACACTGTTGTACGGATTTCTAACGCCAACGAGCCCTTATGAATTTTTCGTTAATATTCTAATTATTTTTTTTATCTTTAGAATCTCTTATTTCCAATTTACTTTGACTGATTTTAAATCTATTCCAGGCGTATTTTTTTTTTATAATCACGTGATCTTTTTAAACCCGCCCCCCTCATCCTTCTCTCTCTCTCTCTCTCTCTCTCTCTCTCTCTCTCTCTCTCTCTCTCTCTTTCCATAACTAAAACTGTCCTGTTCATCAGCTTTTTCTGCTATCTCTCTCTCTCTCTCTCTCTCCATTACTAAAACTCCGTTCCTCATGAATGTATTAAATTTAAAGTCGGAGTTGGGTAACCTTATCTTTTGTTATTAAGAATTGATGGGGAATCAAAATCTCTCTCTCTCTCTCTCTCTCTCTCTCTCTCTCTCTCGCAGCAAATTAGTGGAAATCATAACGCAGCCGGAATCAGCAGTAACCGTTGCCGATCGTTAGCGTCTCTTATAACTGTCCGTGGTTGATGACACTCCTGTCATACCCTGATTCCACTGGTGGTGTGCGTCAGTTCTCTCTCTCTCTCTCTCTCTCTCTCTCTCTAGCTCAAATTACGACTCATTAACGCGACGAGGTCCAAAGCTTTTAAGATGCTGAATCATAAATACTCTGACGGATCAGCTTCGTCGGATATTCAGCCATATGAGAGAAGGTGTGTCTGTAAACAGCGAAGACTGCTGGTTATAACTGTAGACTTATAAAAGAGAGAGAGAGAGAGAGAGAGGAAGGGGGCGGGAGAAAAAGAAGCCTTTAAAGAAAGACAGTAAATAGAAAAAGCTGATGAACAAGATGACAGAGTTAGCCATTGAGAGAGAGAGAGAGAGAGAGAGAGAGAGAGAGAGAGAGAGAAGCAGACACGAAAAATCTGGAAATCTGGTGAACAAGAGGACGGAGTTAGTTATAATCATCTGAGAGAGAGAGAGAGAGCTTTTCTTCGGAAATGCAAGGTCAAGGTAACTGTTTTCCTTCGTTTGTCATTTCCGATTTCGTAGACGCGTCGGTGGAATTAGGGAAGTACCCCTCGAGCGAGATGCGACTTCAAGATGAGGAGTCGGGGAATTTTTAGGGGGGTGGGATCTTTGGTCATTTTTGTCTTTGGTATACGTCGTTATTATTGAAGTCATCGCTGGGGGAAGGATAATTCCCTTAGCTGCATTCATTATGTATTTTTCCTGTTAGGTCTGATGTCCCGTAGGATACTGCCCAAGTCCGGGTTTATACAGTATTTGTAATTTGTTATGAAAATAGAACAGTTTCCACTTGGTCTTTCTCCCACTGGAAGGAGGTTATGAACAAAGACTGAAATAAATGCAGCTGATAATCGAATAGAATATTAAAATTTAGGCCAAAGGCCAAGTGCTGGGACCTTTGAGGTCATTCAGCGCTGAAAGGGAAATTGGCCGCAATAAGCTTTGATAGGTTTAACAGGAGGGTAATCTCGCAGTTGCACCAAGAAACTAATTATTGTCAGGAGAAGGTGGGAAGTAACATGGAAAGAAAAGAATGCTGTATATCAGCGTTTGTAGCTGGGCGTTTTGACAGCACACCCTTTTGATGGATTACTTCCTTGTGACGGTGGCAGTTTCTGTGGTTTTATAATTTAGTGAGGACACAACAGTCTAATACAATGCATAATTTTATATTTAAATCTGTGTATGTGTGTGTGTGTTGCAGTATATTATTTTGCATCAAACTACGTTGGAAGTTTCTGTGGTTTTATAATTTATTATTTAGGACACAACAGTCTATTACAATGCATAATTTTATATTTAAATCTTTGTGTGTGTGTGTGAGTGTTGCAGTATATTATTTTACATCGAACTAATGTTATTACAGGTACGGTCTAGGTACAGCAGGTGTGTTGAATTTATGACGGACGAACAAACGTGGTCTATAACAAAACGGGGTGACATTAGAGACTGGAAAACAACATAGGGGGCAGCAGAATGTAAAGAATGGAAGCAAAGACAGAAAATTACCTTTTTAGACAGAAGAACGACAAACGTCCGGCTGGATTTTAACAGTTTCAGTGTTCAAACCTGAAGGATTTTCTTGGTCATTATTGGATTGTTTCGTTCAGTTTTTTTTTCTTTCTTTGATCTTCAGTTTTTTTTAATCTCTTCTTTCTGTATTTCCTTCTACCTCCTCTTACTTCTTCCCGATGTGCACCATGTTCTTTGGAAGTTTGAGTATCAAGTCAGTGGCCCCTGTAGTGGGTTTGCTGGTTTGCTCCCTATGAAAAGGGTTTATCTGAATGCATAAAATAGATAAAGAAATGTCCTTTCTGTTTGCTGTATATTGTATGTATGGACTATAGTATACATTGCTCTTTTCATTACATCTTGCAACACTGAGAGTCAGTCTTTTTACAATAAATTTAATGACAAGGCCGCCATATTGGAAAAATATATAACCACAATAAAGACCTTACTCAGTAGAGTTTAGTCCTTGCACAGTGATAATGAAAGCATTCTCTGTGCTGCTATCAAACCTTGTGAGTGTAATCATTCATTTAAATTGTTGTCAATCTGTGTATTCATTTGTTAATTAGTTTTTCTTTTCTAATAACTGATCTCTTCTTTCGGTATTTCCTATCGCCTTCTATTGCCTCTTCCTGATGAACAACTTGATATTTTTTGGAAACTTGAATTTCAAGTCAGTGATTCTTGTGGTGAGCATGTTCCATATGAATAGGGTTCATCTTCTGAATAATAATAATAATAATAATAATAATAATAATAATAATAATAATAATAATAATAATAATAATAATAATAATAATAATCTGTTAAAAAATCCACAATTATATAGTAGAGTATATCACTGTGTAAAACAAAGATAGACTTTCGGACACCTGAACGGTGTTCCTCATCAGTGGTGACGTTAAAATGTAAAGTGAGAAGGTAGTTTCCTTATGAAGAGATTGTGAACTTCTTAATAATAATAATAATAATAATAATAATAATAATAATAATAATAATAATAATAATAATAATGAACAGCATTATCTTTGAAAGCTTGAATTTCAAGTCAATGATTCTTGTGGTGAGCTTGCCCCATATGATAGGGTTGATCAACTGAATAATAATAATAATAATAATAATAATAATAATAATAATAATAATAATGGTCCTGTGTCATAGTCGTGTGCAAACCAGGGCTGGTTGCAAACCCACGGTCTTTCAGTGGGTGCATGTGAACAATCAGATGGGCGAGGTAAATGCGTGTGTCTGTGTGGGCGTCGCAGCAGTGTGTTGAGGTAAGGGGTTGGGGGTGGGGGGAGGGTGGGGGAGGATGGGGACCGGATAGGTGGTAGACGCGTGAGTCATGTAACAAAAAGAGGGAGGAGTAGGGAGAATGGGTGTATTGGGGAGCAGGGAGGAGGAGGAGGTGGAGGTGGAGGTCAGAATTGGAGAATGACGGGGGGTGGGGGAGGGGCTAGCTCATCACCACCAACAAGAGCGACCAAAAGCCATCATATACCTACGTGTGGAAGATTTTTCATTTCATCAACCTCCCCCCCCACCCCCCCTCAACCCCCCTCATTTTCGCTTTTCCACTTCACAGTCTTTCTGTCTGGAACTCTAACTTGATCCTTTTAGCTCTGTAAATATATGCATAAACAAAGTTAGAAGAAAACAACTTTCGAATTTCTGGACAATATTTTATGTATTAGATGCATAAAAATGCAATGGCTTTCATCTCATTTCCTAACCTAACCTAACCTAACTACGAGTGCAATGTCTGAGTGTACTTCTAGAGTTACTGATCACCAGTGTCTTGAATGTTTTTCTTCAGACACTGATGTCTGAGTGTATTTCTAGAGTTACTGGTTTCTAGATTTAGACACTGGTAAAATAGTATCTAAATGGTTTTTTCAGACACTGGGCGTATTTCTAGAGTCACTGATCTCCAGATGTTTTTTTTACTAGTGTCTGAATGATTTTCTTCAGACACTGGTGGCTGAGTGTATTTCCAGAGTCACTGATTTCTAGACGTTTTTTTTCAGACACTGGTGTTTGGATGTTTATTTTCAGACACTGATGACTGAGTGCATATCTAGAGTCACTGATTTCTAGACGTTTTTTTCAGACACTGGTGTTTGGATGTTTATTTTCAGACACTGATGACTGAGTGCATATCTAGAGTCACTGATTTCTAGACGTTTTTTTCAGACACTGGTGTTTGGATGTTTATCTTGAGACACTGTTGTCTGAGTGTATATCTAGAGTCACTGATCTCTGGATGTATTTCTTCAAACACTGGTGTCTGAGTGTATTTCTAGAGTCACTGATCTCCAGATCAGTGACTCTAGAAATACACTCAGACACTTCACTGCTGATTATTTCCCGCAGTGACTGGTCATTATTTTTCCCAAGTCAGGATTCGGAGCCACCCACTTGAGACATGGCAAAGTTGCAGCTGTTATCAGACACAGGCTTTTGCCCTCTTACGGCATTAAGAGCCATTTTTATTGCTGATAGTGCAGGTTTTAGGTTGTTCGTAATCTCCGCTATTCCTCAATAATACTGATAGCTTTGGCGACTAAGAGTTTTTGGCGAAGCTGGTTATCAGAGTCCACACTTCGGTTTCTTGTGAGTGTTGCATTCGAAGTTTTGTTTTGTTTATTAAATGTAAATGTTTTTTTCATGATTGTTGTGAGTTTTGATTTGGCCATCTTTCCAAAGATGTCTTTGGGTGGGTGTATCAGTTTTCTTATCAAGTTTGGTGTACATAGTTTTAATTGTCATAATTTTTTAATCCTGCTTTTGTAACCAGACTCCCGGAAAACAAGTAAAAAATGGGCCGAAGAAACAGTTTTCTGTACAATGTACAATGCTGTATAAAATCATCAGCTATGACCGGTATCATTTCAGTTGCTCACCAGATACGGTAAAGTGAGGATGCGTCCCATGGCTCCAGAAAGTGCTGCCAGATGCACGATCCATGGCTAACTTTAACATTTAGTAACACAAAAACTACTGGGATTAGAAGGTTGCAATTTGGTACGTTTGATGATTGGAGGGTGGATGATCAAATACCAATTTGTAGCCTTCTAACCTCTGTAGTTTTTTTTTTTCTTTTTTTTTAGATCTGAGGGTGGATAGAATAAAGTGCAGACGGACGGACAGACAAAGCCGGCACAATAGTTTCTTTTACAAAAAAAAAAAAAAATAATGTATAACCGATTACCTTGAATCATCCATTCGTATGATGTCATGCGGTTAAGAGCTGATACATACACGAGACGTATGTCTATGTATGTGTATATATATATATATATATATATATATATATATATATATATATATATATATATATATATACACACACATATATGTATATATATATATATATAATATATATATATATATATATATATATATATATATATATATATATATATATATATATATATATATATATATAATATATATAATATAGATATATATATATATATATATATATATATATATATATATATATATATATATATATATATATATATATAGTATATATATATATATATATATATATATATATATATATATATAACTATATATATATATATCTCCTATCATTCTGAGTAAAGGGAAACACTGACTTACTTTAAGAACCAGTGAATAAAACAATTTTTTTTATGTCCATTGTAAATAAAACTCAGTTTTTTATATATCTATTTTAACTATCTATTTTTATTATTATCACTGGATATGATACGACACTTGTGTCGCCAATACTATCACTGAGTAGGTAGTCACTTTTCCTCGGATGGGCCTGGTTTCTCCCCGTTCCAGCGCCCGTAGCACCACCCTCCGTGTGACCTAGGGGGGAAAAAGAGGTGAGGAGAGCTTTCGGCTCGGGGACGACCTCTGCGGTGTTGTGACCTTTCACGGTGGATACGTGTGACCTTGTGTGATTTGGACTGAGGGCGCCGGAGCGGAGAACGTGAAGACTCCATTGAGTTTGGAGACGAGAGTTAAGCCCTGGACTCAGAGGGGAAGTTTATCTTGATTCTGTTTTATTTGGGGTTTGAAAAACTTCGTGCGCATATGTAGACAAGTGCACATACAAACACATATATATATGTATGTATGTGTATATATATATATGTGTGTGTGTGTGTGTGTGTGTGTGTGTATGTATGTATGTATGTATATGTGTGTATGTCTCAAGTATAAAAGGCCAATTAAAACACTCTGGTTTAAAGCTAAGGACTATATTTCGGTGGACTAGCTTTAAACCAGAGTGTTTTAATGGACCTTTTATACTTGAGACATACACACATATACATACATACACACACACACACACACACACACACACACATATATATATATAATATATATATATATATATATATATATATATATATATACATACATATATATATGTGTGTGTATGTGCACTTGTCTACATATGCGCATGAAGTTTTTCAAACCCCAAATAAAACAGAATCAAGATAAACTTCCCCTCTGAGTCTAGGGCTTCACTCTCGTCTCCAAACTCAATGGAGTTTCACGTATCCTGTTTTAACAGAAGAATTTATTTACATGTATGTATGTACATTACATACATACATACATAAACATATTAATGTCTTTGCTCTCCCTTTCTCCTGAAATCCAATTCTACGGAATAATTCTTCAATAACTTGTATGTATGTAAAAATGAGAGAGAGAGAGAGAGAGAGAGAGAGAGAGAGAGAGAGAGAGAGAGAGAATGAATTTCCAGGTCGCCATTGCAAGACTTCGTCGACAGCACTATTGCGTGTTCTTCGCTCGGAGGCGAAGCCTTACGTCATCATCCGCCAGTTGCCTAGAACCAGCAATCAAAGGTTGAGTAAAACGAAAGAAAATTTGGCCGTGTTCCGTCGACGTCGCTGTAATGAGATTTTATCGTTTCCCTTCAGATTTGCTTTTTCAAGATATCCTCGGTTCTGGGGTGATTATTTGAAGGGTATGGTGGGCAAAGAACTGTGACAAAAATCAGTAGAAATATCCTCGGTTCTGGTGTGATTATTTGAAGGGTATGGTGGGCAAAGATATGTGACAAAAATCAATAGAAATATCCTCGGTTCTGGTGTGATTATTTGAAGGGTTCGGTGGACAAAGAACTGAAACAAAGATCGAAATAATAAGCGTTGTTTCCGATGTCTGTGGAATCAGGATGTGATGGAAGGATTGGTGTGGGTGAGAAGATAGGTCGGTGTTTGAGGTGGTTGGTTCTCGTGGAGAGAATGGAAGACGACCGTTGGTAAAGGTTTTTACAACGGAAGGATATTTATATCCAGGAAGACAAGAGACAGATGCATGACAGCAAGTTTGAGGGTAATCAACGTGCTGTTTATGAGCCTTCATTTTGTCGCGGAAATCGTCTGAACAAGGGAATTCATCCTTGAATTGGAAAACTAAAGGATATGATTTTTTCTCCTCACGGGTGACCTTTGTGGAAAGCCAGCCAGCGACCGTCGTCGACACATAGCCCCTTTGACATCCATGAGGAAAGTGGTTGGGCTCGCAGACGCATGCTATTTTTGCAAATCCAATCCTCCATCCCTACGGGGAAAAAGATATTATATATCAAATATAGAATACTATATATATTACTCTATATATATATATATCTTTTCCCCGTAGTGGAGGTGGAGCAAAAAAATAGCATATAATCTAGAAATATATATATTATATTATATATATATAATATATATAGATAATATATATATATAATCATATATTATATATATATATGCTATTTTTTTGCATCCACCCCATCCACTACGTGGGAGGGAAAAGTAAATATAATATATATATATATATAATATTAATATATATATGATAATATATTTATATATATATTATATATCATATATATATATATCTACACGTTGTTCAAACTTCAGCCACACATAGTACCCTTTCTCTCATCAACCGTACTTTATCAACCCAGGCACCTTGTAAAGGTTGGTCGGGATGGAGGAGCCGGGGGGAGGGGGAGGGGGGGTAGGCAGTTGACAGGAGAACCTTGAATGCCAGATTAAACCTTCTCTCTCTCTCTCTCTGTGTGCAATGCAGCCTCTCTTCGGTTTCAGACCTAGTATTTCTCTTGACTCGTCTCTCGCGCGACCCGTCGCGTCTTTCTGGGTTATGGCTTCGTAATAATAGCGAGAGAAATTGAAAGCTGCTCGGCATATTATGTGCGCCGTAGACGAAGCGTTTTTGTCCTCGTTTCTAAATTCGAACGTAGATTGACGACGACGTGGCGACTGTGACAATGTAGCATTACTACAACTGACGAGCTTGTTTATATACTATATAGTATATTATATATATATATAAGTATAATGCTATATATATATATATTAATTATTTAATATTGTTAGAGAGGGTCTGAGTTAGAGCAAGATGGAAGAATAGAGAAAATATGAACGGAGGTACAATAAAAGGAATGAAAGTGGGGGGGTGCAGCTAGGGCCCGAAGGGAGCGCTGGAAGAAAGAACCTTGAGTAGTGTCAACTGACGTCACTACATTTCACTACGGGATTTAATTATTATTATAATTTATTATTATTATTATTATTTATTATGATTATTTATTATATATCATATGAATATATGTACATTTACATAACTGTGGATTTGCTTCTCCATTATTATTATTATTATTATTATTATTATTATTATTATTATTATTATTGACTTTTATCCTTTGCCTTCAGGATCACATCGCCGAGGTGTTGATGAAATGGGAGCAGATCGACGACGAAATTTGGGCCAAGGTCATCGTCCTCGAGAGTAATCGAAGAGTAGCTAAAGCCTACGCCAGAGTACCTGTCCTCACAGTCAATGGATCCGATGACGGTTTCGATGGATACAGGTAAGGCGTTGAGAGAGAGGAAAGAGAGGAGAGAGAGAGAGAGAGAGAGAGAGGAGAGAGAGATTTTCTTTACTAAATTCCTTTTCCACTTTGTAAATTCAGGTAAGAGAGAGAGAGAGAGAGCGAGAGAGAGAGAGAGAGATTTTCCTTTACTAAATTCACTTTTTATTCTGTATCAGGTAATTCACCGCGTGAGAGAGAGTGAGAGAGAGAGATTGAGAGAGAGACGAGAGGTGTCATTCCGTGTAACCTTGTCTCAGGATCGCTCGTTGAACGTGAGAGAGAGAGATTTTCTTTACTAAATTCACTTTTCCACTAATATATAATTCATCCACCTGAGAGAGAGAGAGAGAGAGAGAGAGAGAGAGAGAGAGAGAGAGAGAGAGAGAGAGAGAGAGAGGTTGCATATAACAGTCAGCTCAAACACCATTAGTATTATAATAATATATGGTACGTATAATATTCAGGGTGGTATTTGTTGATTTTATACTCTTTAGATTAAGTTTGCCGCGAGAATAGTGATAGAAACTTTTGCCTTAAGTCGCCTGGTTATGTAATGTAACTTTATATCTTATAATATTTTTAGCTATTCCTGTTTTGCCATTACTCATCTTATTTCGTGTTTACCTTTCTCTCTGAAGTTATTCGTTCCCACTTACGTTATTCTCCATACGTCATTTTCCCAGGTCTTGCTTTTATATCTGCTGTTTTTATGTTCCTCTCGCCTAATCTTCTTCATTCTGCTATGTCATGTATACGACTTGATTTTTAATCACTTTTTAGTGTGAATATTGTTATTCGTTTGATTTCCTCCAAGTCGTTGTTTGTACAGATTTGTCGTTATGTTACCCTCCTGCTCCGCTTCCTTGTTTGATGTTTTTTTTTTTTTTTTTTTATCTTTTCAGAATTGGTTTATGTGGGTTTGAAAATCCAATGCGTGATCCACGAACAGATGACGTCAAAAGACACATTGGCCAAGTAAGTATTCGTTCGTGTGTGTGGAAAAAAATTTAACAGAAATAGATAGAACATAAAAATTATAAATGGGAAAGTAATTAACAGTTGATGATGATGAAGGTATGATAAGAGTGAGATAAAAGAGATGCAGACGAATGATTAGAGAGAGAGAGAGAGAGAGAGAGAGAGAGAGAGAGAGAGAGAGAGAGAGAGTAATAAAGAAGATAGATGAAAACAAAAGTAAGAAGAACTTGAGATCGAATGGATAAGACCTTTTTGTCAATTAGAGTAAGAAAACGGAGAAATATAGACTCTAAAACATATGGACTTAGGATGATAAACAATAATGAACTAAGAGTTAACAAGAGAGAATGAATTGATCATTAAAATAAAGTCATGTAATAATTTTCAGTTGAAATAATAATAAAAGCGATGAAACTGATAGACAGGCTAGAAAATACAGATAGTTAAATAGTTTGACAATATAACATCAGCCAGTTTGCCCTTCAGTTTTCTAGTAAACTCTGTTTTACTGATTAAATATCTTGGTGTTTGAAATTCATAATTGGTTGTCAAAATTGTTTTCACAGTACAGTTGGATTATGTGTATCTGAATGTTAATTTTTAGTGTTGATGAAAATAAATTATGGGGGCTGAAGGGACGCTGCAAAGAACCTTAAGCAATGCCTACCGTGTACTGCATGAGACGCACTGACGGCACTGCCCCCCGTACAGGGAGTTGGCCCTATGACATTTATCATTATTATTATTTTTCAGGGTGTAAAGCTGAAGATGGACGACCAAGGCAACATACTGATAAAAAGGGTATCCAAAGCTGGAGTCTACGTCAAGATAACCAGCGATGACAACGCCATAAGCAACGAGATACTGAAACTCCCCAACTGTTGTTTAGAATCAGAAAGGCCAGTCATGGTAAGCTAAGCAAAGACAAGTAAAAGTGCCTTGGATATCTTTGGGAGACTTTTTGTGATTTATTCATATATACTTAACATATATACATGAAGCCCTATGCATGTGCTGATTTTTAATGTATGCATATATTTTTTAAGAGTTTTTATGCTAGAATTATAGTTTTGTTTCAAAGAAAGCAAGACAAGTACTCAGCTAAGGTGCTTGCTGCCAAGTTACTTCAAAACTTATACGTCGTTGTGCAGTTTGTTATCCAGATACATAGTATTCATGCTCTCATTTTCTTGCAGCTATTCGACATGAACAAATTCCAGCAGAATGTCAACCGGGAAATGCGACGCCAGTACCCTGACAGATCTAAACTGGAGTTGCAGTGTGTCTGCGTCATCGCCTTCGTCAAGAATGAGTCTGATCTCCTCGACTGTCCCATCTGGGTCATGATCATCAATATCGTTGCCATGGATATGCTTAAGAGTAAATTACCGCCAGGTGTGTTATCTTTATCTTATTTTTCAGTAGTTGGAGAGGGAGGATTGAATTAAATATAGAATTTCGGTCAAAGGCCAAGCACTGGGACCTATGAGGTCTTTCAGCGCTGAAATAGAAATTGACAGTAAAAGGTTTGAAAGGTGTAACAAGAGGAAAACCTGAAGTTACACTGTGAATAAAGTGTTAGGAGAGGGTGGATAGTAAGATGAAGAAAGAAAATATGAAAGGAGGTACAGTAAAAGAAATGGAAGTGGTTGCAGCTATGGGCTGAAGGTACACTACAAAGAACTTTAACTAATGCCTACAGTGCACTGCATAAGGTCCACTGACGGCACCAACTCCCAATGGGGGGGTTCAATTTTATGAATGAAAACAGTTTGTGGTACAGTAAATGCCATGAATGATGGTAGCAATATGCTGTGCTGTGCTGGAGACACAAGACTTTTCTTGTGTGGCAAATGAAAATGAACACCTCATGAGATCTGAAAGGAAACAAATTCATATAATCAAAGTCTTAGAGTGTTGTTGTCACTTGTATTTCTGATGAGGGACCAGTAGCTTTTGAAAAATGCATAGTAGAGCTCTGTATGTAATAACAGTACACCTTAAAAGTCTGTGCAAGAAATATCCTTTTGTCTTCTTAGTATGCCCTGCTTCAGCAGTGCAGTGGCTGTCATAAATAACAATAGACTATACATTAATTAGAAAGGTGATATACTACCCTAGATATGTATGGTACAAAAAATAAAAAGTACTATTTCTGTCAGTCTATTTTTGGTTAATGCCTCACAACGACTTACTGTACATGTTTAGTCATTTTTATTTTAAGATTATACTGACCCATCATTTTATTTTTAACAGCTAAAGTCGCCCCTAACATCCGAAATAGACCTAGGATCCCCATTCCTGATGAGGACCCCTACAGTGTCGCAGGCTCTGGTGCTTCCTCCGGATCCTCGGCCGGAAAGGACCGTAAGGATAAGCCCCCCAAGTTGCCCCCACGAGACAATCCCCACTACCCGCCTGGACCTGTGCCTAGATCTAATGGAAAGGTAAGGCTCAGTGAACTGAACATAGTAGTACAGGCTTTCATAGCTGTGTGCAATCTGAACAGCTCTTATTTTATTCCCAGTTAGAATGAGGTCTTTTTATGCTGTGCTAGGTAGTGTTAATTTGTTTTAATAATGCTGTTGATTTCACCTAAACAGTATTTCTAATAATTTTAACAGTTATCAAATATCATCCCATATTTACTATTAACAAATTAAATAATTCAAGATATGAAATATTTCCTTCTGAAAATTTTTTTTTCTCAAGGTTTTAACCATTAGTGAATATAATATGTAAACTATTGGTGCAAAGTTCTTTTGTTCATTTCTTAGAGAAATTTTGAAAAATCATGTGAATATATAAACAATATGCTGTACAGAATATGCCTACCACTAAAATGTCTTTATATCCACAGTCTGATTATGATGTATTGGATGAAAATGCATTCCGCAAATCAAATACAAGAAATAACAAGTCTAAGGATCGTAAATATGGTAAGTAAAAGAGCTCACTCTTCTTTTAGATACTATCATGCATGTACATTATAAAAAGAAAACCCTTAATTCAATACAAATACCTGGGGTACGTATACTTGAGATGATTGAATTTTTGGGGTAGTTTCCAGAATGTATACGCACATATTTTCTTGGATTTATGATAACTTCTTGTGGCATTACCGTGGGTTTCATGGTTACTCATTTGAGAGGGAGCTTGAGTCAAACCAGCTCACCTTGACACAGTACACTCTCATTGACTAAATAGAGAGGAGCCTAGAGAGATGCACCAAAGAAACTAAGAAGAGTGAGAAGAATTGAAAAGGTCATTTGTCTTTTTGTATATTTTTTGGTAATATCTTTAGTGAATTTTATACCTCTCTTAGAAAACATAATCTACAACACACAGTAATTATGAAAGAAAGGTTGGAACATATTTAAGCATCAAACAGTCTGCTTTTGAATGAATCTATTTGCAAAATCCTTTAATTTCTAAATTTAGTTTTCATTTTAATGTAAAATACTATTGGCTTTTATTTTCACAGTGCTGTATATTTAAATCAAGTGATTATGGTATACTAGCTTTTATTCTGAATTGTCATTTAAATGACACAGTCTTTCAATTATTAGAAGACTTGATGAAAGCAGACTGTTTGTAAGAGCACTCAAGTAAATACAAAAAATAAAACAAGGCAGTAGTACAGATCTGTGTACAGCTGTAATTTGTTCCATTTACATTCGCTTTCCTCTGACTTGATGATGTGAATTATGGAATTTTTTTTAAATACTTATGTATATTCACATTTTATTGATCAGCCAAGGACGTTCATGGGGAATAAATGGATTTATAATGTGCTAGGCAAATATATTTTACAAATACACATTTATAAAAACAACTGCCATGTGAAATTCACTTGAGTTTTTAAAATTCCAAGTTATTATCACTTAAATTGAACACAGACTTAACTACAAAGGCCAGTATTTTACAAACAGTGGATGCTTTACGGAAAGACAGATTATGGCAGCAAAACTTTTGCATTTGAAAACAACCAGACATGAATGAACTTCTTTTATTGCCTTATAAAATGAGCATGAGTTACTGTGAACTGAATTCTCTGCTACATGTTAATGCTATTGTGTTGGCTTTTTTTTTAATGATTGAGGCCATGCTTATAACAGTGAAACTAGTTACACTTTATTCCCTCATTGAATATACAGTCCTACATATCTTGTGGATTTGGGGAGTGATTGTATACTTTATCTTATTTAGATTTAAGATCCCAGATTATTATTAATACAGTTATTATTTCTTGTATAAAAACAACTAAAGTAAGCCTTTATTTTTCAGATGACCCTTACTACTGTGGCCTCCGTGCTCATATTCCCAACTTCGCCAAAGCTAAGTCGAAGGGTAAAGTTGAGCCGGCTCGAGCCCCATACCTCAACGCTCCCCCACCCCCTATGTGGCATACCCGCAGCTTCGATTCGGGCATGGGTAAGGCTCCCTCCACCCCACCACCACTACCCCCCACCTCATCGCACCCACACTACCCTCTCTATGCACACCACAGTAACAATAGCAGCAACAGCCACCGGAGACAACAACAGCAACAGACTTTGACACGACACCAACAGCAACAGCAACACTATCACCAGCTAACTCATCACCATCATCATCATCCTCACCATCAATATCGTCACCATGCGCATGCTTATAGTACAATGAATTTGACGATGAAGTCTCGTTCCATGTCCCCCCCTCCTGGCTCTCCCACTGAAGAAACTTACTTGGCCCTCTCTGCACCTCCCCCTCTCCCCCACTGGATTCCTCAGCCATCATTGCCTCACCATGGCGTTTCCTCCCCTCAGTCTCTTCCACTTTACATTGGTTCCCATCCACCACTTTACTCAGATGATGATGACTACATGGACAGAGAACATGATAATGATGGTGATGAGGAGGATGCTGGTAATGTGGGAAGAAAAGGGTAATCCCTTCTGTTCCTCTTAACATTACTTTAGTACATGTCGCACAATACACATTATGCAGGTTTTTACATTTGTCTACCGTATGTGCTATTAGCATATAGCAGTCTTATTTTCTCCCTTTGCAACGTTAGGAATATTAAATACACTACAGTGAATCAGGGAGGGTAATTATATTGGCAAGTAAATAGTTCAAAGTTCTTTTGATTATTGATGTGGTCCACACTGAGTATTACTCATATTTTGCAAATGGTAGTCAAATTAAGAGCTAATGAGGAATAATACTTCACCATACATTTCTCATACTAACAGCAATTCAAAACTTAATGAAAATGACCCTCATCATACCACCCCTTACAGTATAGTTGTGCTTTGTTAGCAAGTTTTTATCGATATCACTCCAAATCTCCACATTGTTTACTCACTAAAGAAAATATTGTAAAAATATGTTTTGGAGATAACATGAGATTGTCCCAGTAGATGCCTCATAAACTTAACTCAATTTGAATACTGGAGCATTAAGTTCTTTTGAAGTTTATTTACATGTAGCCAGTAAAAGGAATGTTTAATAAGTATCCAAAATTTGAAAAAGCTATTATCCAAATATTCCGGAAGTCTTTAGTGAAAATGTCTACTTTTATGAGTACGTATTAGTTTGTGTGAGCAGTTAAGCATCTGTAATTTCTTCTTCATATTAACGCTTATCTTAAGAGTGATTATTGAGTTAAAGCTACCTCACTGGAGTTTTACTACTTTGTGCTCAATTCTAAAAACATAAAGCTGGTGATGTATTGTAAATAGAATTAAATCCATTTACTCAATTCTTTGTAGATAATTTATCTAGTCATTGGCTATCATAGCTGTCTTGCATTTTATACATGGCTATTATCATACCCTATATAATTGTGCTGTTTGCAGATTACTGAACATAGTTGAGATTGAATGTGTAGCAATGTTTCCAAGTCAGTTCATAATTTGCTTTAAATGCTTAGAAAACAGATATCATTGCTTAAAAATATTCATGACTCCTTTCAGTATTAGAAGCAGCATAAATTCTGTTACTGTGATATTTTTCACATCTTGGAAGAAAATCTCTCTAATCTTGCAAACTTGTATTCATGCCAACCAAGAAGTAGGGCTGATGTGTAGATGATAATTTTAGTCATTAAAATCTAATATCTTTTGATTATTAGCCATACTTTAAGGCAGGTCCCTTTTCAGTCATCTCGTAATTTAGATTGTTCATTGTTTTAGTTATCTAAAGCCTTCTAATATCAGTAGCCTACTGGAAAAGTTTTGTCTCCCAGTATTCCATGTTACTGATTGTTCATATGGATGTAGGAATGTAGCAGTTAACATGTTTTTGTGTGTTATATACGTATAAATCTCACTTGTTTCTGAAGTATTTACTTGCCAATAAAAAGAAAATAAGAAATGCCAATTACACCTGCGTGATCCTTATATGGAATATAGAAGTGCCTTATTTCTACTTTGATTTTCTTTTCTCACTGATTGTTGGGTTATCCTCCTCTGCTGAGAGAGCACTACCTATACGGAGAAACCAGTTTTTGACACCAGATACTTTTGGATGTCTCAACTTCTGTATACTGTATATATATTTCCTGCTCCTAAAGCTGTATAAATACCATTTCCATATTGTTTTGGAATATTTTCCTGATATGAAACTCCACTCCTATGAAGTGCTTATTATACTGTATCTGTGTACCTCTTAGTTCTTCAGTATTCCTTCTCTGTAAACATTGTACATCATCACAGGACACAGATTATTTTCAGTTAGGAAATATACTCCTAAAAGGCTATGTGCCTCCCAGTTTTCAACTTCATCATGACCACACCTTGTTGCCCCTCAACCAACACCATATCTTTAGACATCCCCTCTCCCTCCTCCATGACGATCAACGTCTACACTGTGACTGACTGAAGTGATTGAGCTGGAATGGTCCACTACCAGTCCTTCCTCAGACGCCTCACAGACGACTTGTTGTTGCAAAGGGTAAGACACGAATGTCAGTGATACATATTCCTTCGGGCATATGAAATGGATATAGGGGACTTTGTACGAGACAACTTTACTTGAAGTGAGCCTATGAGGAATAGCAAGCATTTATAAGTATACCAAGAATGCTTTGCTCTTAAAAGTTAATAAGATACTTTTTTTATACTTGGATGACATTTTATTTCACTAATTGGTGGCTGTTACACTGTAAACATCTGAAGCTGCACAGTGTAAGATCCACGTCTAAAACTTCCACATTTCTAGACATTGTTACCACCTGACTTACCAAGCAAATTCTTCATATGCTCAGAAAAACAAAAGGTAGTCTTATAAATCATTTTGCATATTCCCTGTATTATTATTACATTCAGGTAATTAAAAAGAAATTAACCTGCACTTATTTATTTCTTAGTTCACATTCCCAAAAAAAGAAAGGGCATTGGCATTTGCTTTTTCATAGTATGCCACTCAGATTATACCTCAGTTCAGAATTTATACTAATAAGAGTATATAATGTGTCTTGTCAAGGATACAGGGATTTTGCATCAAATGACTGCATGACTTTTGGTTACAAGCATGACACATTTCTCAGTCCATTTCATTTGACTACCTGACTTATATTCTGTTACCTACAGTAGGATCAGTTTATGGAAATAGACCAAGAATACCAGGTCATACATGCACACTAAACAGAAGAGGCTAATTTGTCTGGCTGTTAAGCTGAAACATCCGAAGTTTATTTCTTGTAGTTTGCCAAAGGTCATTGAACATGATGTTGATAGACAAGTACGTATAAGAATAATTTTAATAGTAATGTAGCAGTGCTGAACTTGGTAAGGAGTTATCATAATTATGGTCAAATCATTTGCTAGAAATGCACAAAATATGGCCCCTTTTTAACTTGGCCTTTATACTTAATATTGTTAAAATGTGAACATCACTTTTGATAATATATGAATATGTTGCATGTCACTACTCTAAAGTCTAAGTGTAGGTTATGAAACACAGCTTTTGATGTAGCAATTTTGTGGGTGGCATCATTTTTACTTTTATTACTATATGTATTTTTTGTAAACATCATAAACACACCTATCAGAGAATTCCCATCACTTGTAGACTTGATTCTAAGGTTAATACTGTAACTTCAGAATGGAGTAAAACTGGGTAGGCTATCGTAGCCTCCTCTGTAAAGTGATACTTTGGTACTGCTTTGGCTAAGAGGTGCACATTTTAATGATTCTCTGACAAAGGTTAGGTTACTGTAGTGCAACTTAATCTGATATTTAAATCTCTTTCAAAGCCCTTTTTTTTCTCTTGATAGTATTACTTAAGTATACTTAAGTCTTAGCTTTAATATCGGTAAGAAAGTACTTCTTTCTGACTATTTTCACTATTATCAGGGTACTTGAGGTAGCTAGTACAAAACAAATATACTCTATGTATATGTTGTTGTTGGACAGTTCATTAATAACTTAATGGTAGTGTTACACTTGAAATTCTATTTTTTATACAGTTTTTTTGAATGGCTGCATAATTGATCTTTATTAGAAGAGCTGTAACAAGTAAATTTTACCTGCCAATACTTGATATATTTTAGTGAAAAAAGTGAAAAAAACACAAATGTTTTAGACACTATTTACAGTACTGTTACCTTCAATAAAGTGGCTGATGACATACTTCACAGATTTGCTATTGAAATTACTGTTCCTGAACTATACATTATCACTTGGTGAAAAATGTCAAATCTTTATTGGTAACCTCTTGTGTAACTGTATTCTTATATTGATAACTGTCAAGGTGATGATAGTGAATGTAGAATAGTAATTAGCAGTGTGATTTCATTGTTTGCAAAATACTTCAGGGCAAGAAAATCATTACTGGATTTGTTCTAAACGTTACTATTTGTGCCTTAAAATTTCCTTTTTTTTTTTCTTTTTTTTTTACAATACACTGTCTCAAGGAAGGATACACGAACGACCTCATACATATGTAGTGGCAGTACAGTCGGCAATCAAAATGACTGCAAATACAGTAAAGTAATTGAATAATTTGTTAAAAATGTCAAGATCGATTAGACATTTGTAAGTATATCTTTCATAGGAAGGAACTATGTCAATCTTTTTTAATGCCGTGAGTGTGTTTGACTCTGAACTGAGGTGTGAACGATTCGTCGTGTACCCTTCTTCGCCTTGATTAAATCAAGCTTCCACGAGACATTTCTCTCCTGTTAGCTATGTATATGTCATGATTGCAGTGACTTAAAAACTCCTGTTTTGTTTGTTCCAGCATAGAGCTTAGTGTTAGCTTTAACTTTTCTGTCTCTACTTTTGAGTCTCGAGGTCAAGGGAAGTTGACACGATTGTGGTTTAATGCAACTATTTGATGGAAACTGTAACAAAAATGTCTAAATAATGGGTAGGAACTACCCTAGTTGTCTTTTGATTGTAAAGATAAATACTTTTTGTCGGTTGGATGTGGCTGTTGATGATATTACGTATTGCAATTAAACTTGTCTTAAGGTCACACAAGCTTTGGATTGGAGAGCAATTCATGGGTATGGGTAAATTTTTGAGATGCTTGAATTTCTGTCCCTTTATACACGAGATTGCTACTTACAGTTTACAGTAAAAACATTGTCATTAAGAATCCACTTCATTTGGCAGAGTATAGGCTATTCTCAAATGGGCTTGCTAAGTTATTGATAGCTTTAGTAAGTTTTGTTATTATAGGATATCCAGCACACTCTTTAGGCAATAATAAAGTAAGTAAAGGGTCTTGTAGCTTTCATCTATGTCCTTTCCCGTCAGTCTCATTCCACTTTGATGCCCACCCTTCTTAATCTTTAGTACGTATTGTAATGTTCACCCATATAATAATTATACAGGCTATCCATACTGGAGTCTAGGAATGTGATTCACTGGTACCATTACAGGACTTGAAATGGTCAGTAGCAATTATTATTATTTAGTAGGTTGACCAAGTTCTTCAGGGTTAAAAGTACCACATTTTTTTCCAATTCAGCAGCCTCAAATACTAATACTATTTACAAACAAAACAGAAGCAAGACCACCAACAGCTACCAATAAAACAGGCTGGTAAAAGATAATATTTATTACTGGACAATACATTGGCAAGGGAGCAGGCATTACACAATCATGTCAACTTAATTTTTTTTTTTAAATATACTGCTATTCCTGTTACTACTGTTCTTTTATAACTTTGTTGTAGTTACATAAAGTCAAGGGAGCACAGTCTGCTTTTGCTATGCACCATCTCTTTAAGCATGTGTGTGTCTTTTTTTTCTTTTCTAGCTCTTTTGCAACACAACCAAGCCCAAAATATTCACAGGCTAGACCGCAACCCCTGCTCTTGGGTGCCAACGTTACCAGCAAGAAACGGTGAGTGAGGGGGGGGAGGAAGACATGTTCAACAATGGGGGCTTTGGTTTGTGGAGTTGATTCACAGTACTTTTCGCGTATGACGAAAGAGCAACTGCATCACTTAGATTAGTAGTTGTAGTGATTATATCCTACCTCAAAGATTATGTTTATTTCCAGATTGCACAGTTTTCACGTAAAATGGTGATGGGCGTAGTCGTGCTTTTTTATTATTATATCTGGTTTCCTCGTTATCTCTTCCTTTTGGTAATGGGGTTTCTCTTCCCTTGTGAACCTCTACGTATTTTGCTTTATTTGACGTATGATCTTTTGTTTCCTTATTTTACTATTATCATCACAGCCATAATTTTTCCTTCCTATTTAGTATCATTCTTTTGCCAATAATTTGATCTCATTCCAAATAATTCATAGCACATACATTCCCATTATTTCATTGTAATTTGAATGATTTTAATGCATGTTAATTTTTATTTTATTTTTCTGAATTATATTGGTATTCATACAGGGTATATGAATTGAGCCAATCGTCATCATCAACATGAAGGTTTTCATTTCAGCATTTACCCTTTATTGGGTTACACCTGAAATAACAGTTCCTTATTGGGTTAGACCTGAAATAACAGTTCCTTCCACTCTTCCGTCATGTGCTCTTTCCTCCTGAAATCTGATCTTAATGGTCCCCTTGTCCATGATTATCTGTGCCTTGCCATACGTTTTCCTCTGCGATTTTCATTCACGGCTGAGCCCAGAAATAGATTTTTCCTACGTCAAAATCCCTTTTCTATGAATGGTCATTTTATTTTATTTCATCCTTCGAATCATATGCTATCCAAAATATCTAGATCTTCAAGATTGAGGGCAGAGCATGTGATGAGGAACTGATTGTCAGAAAAGCAGTCAGTATGGAAGTGGCATGACAAAGATCCAGAAAATAATTGATAAAAATAAATGAGGAGCTAGGCAAATTCAATCATAAAGAGCACAGTGCTGAAAAGAGTGAAACGCACTCATTTTATGCATAATGCTTTGAAGGGAAACGCTGAAAAAACTTTTAATTGATGCTGATGAGAATCATATTCCTTGTATGAGGCAATTAAAAGTTTAATTTTCAATTTGCTAGTCACTAAGGAAATTTTTGTCTGTTTCCTTTTAAGAAATATAGGAAAAGACTTGAATTTCCTCTTGATTAGTTATGCAGAAAAAACTTTTATGTCCTTTTCTTATTTTGACACAAATGTTCTTTTTCTATACGCTTATTGTATTTTTCCTCTCTCTTGCCTTCTGTTGTAATGATTTACATAAATGGTATTCATTATCATCACCATCTCCATCTTGTTCCCTGATTGATCATTTAGTCGTAAGAAATTGAAAGTGTAATTGTACCATGATTGCAGAGATGGCCGATTTAGAGAATAGCAGGAAAAGGCTTGTTTTATTTAGGATTAACTCCGGAAAGTGCCTCGTGTTTGATGAGTGTGAGAGAAAACAACTTCTTACCATAAATATAATTCAGTAATATCATTTTTCCTTGTTCTTTCAGTTATGTCAGTTGTACGTAGGTAATACACTAAATTACAATTTGTTGGTTTAAATACTGTAGATTATTCTTTTCATTTATTTATGCCATTTCACTTGACCCAGTTTTAATGAAAACTGTTCAGTCCAAGCCAAATGGATAATTAAGCAAAATCCTACTATTCTTTTTGAAAATCAGTGATCATTAATTGACATAAACCTCTTAGAAAAGTATTATTCAACTTTGCCCAATTTTACCCAAATTAAATAAGTGCTTTGCACTATAACTTCCAGTTTACTGTGTATTATTCTGTAGTCTTTATGCAGTGGTTCATATTGGAAATCTTCTATGGTCTCAGATAAAATACAGTGTTCAATTTTAGAACCAAAATCAATCAAATGGTAACCTAATAAAACTGGGTCTTGTTTTGAATGCAGTATGTAGTTGTAACCTTAGTACCTATTCTTAATTTTGTTTTTACAAATGATTACCATTTGTACCCTGGGGTAGTATAAATTTCATGAGGTGTATCCATAGTTCATACTGCTTTATATATTTAATTTTTTAGAGATTAAAGGTTTATTCCTGTTTTGCATATAAAAGCCCAAAGGCTTCTTTTATAGCATGCAATTAATGTCAGTTTACCATTTTTACCTTTTAGATTTAAGAATCTAGCATAGCAGAGTTCCTACTTCAAGTTACAAGCTTAAGATAAATTTTTTCATGATTATCCTCTAAATTATTTAAATGATTTTTTGCATGAAGTTCTGAATCTTATTCTTTTAACTACTGTACTGTATTATTTTCTTTATTCAAGCATGATCTCTTGCTAATTTTTTATGCACATAATCACCTTTACTTAGACTAGCATTTTCCACAATGCTTCACTTTCAGTGACCTCAACTTCATGCACGAGACATGACCTTGGACTAAAAACAAGTGATTCTTCTTTCACTGCTATACACATCACATATACATATTACTATACACTTAAGAAAATACTTACACGCATGAAAAGCAGACGATATTTTCTGATGGACCTTTTCAACTTTCTAATATATAATGTAGGTTGTATTCTTGAATATAGATCACAACACACATGGGGACAAAAAGCAGGACTTTTTTTTTTTTTTTTTTTTTTTTTTTTAGCAGATAATGACCAGAATCCCTGGTGAACATATAAAAACTTGACAGAAAAGGGATGGTCTCACGTTAATGTAGTCACATGCTCTACCACTGAGCTACACCCTTGTGTAGCTCATAGGGTAAGAATTAGGACTTTCCAACCAATCAGCAGTTAACATGTAATGAAATTATTAAGTAATCAAACAGGAAGCTGCCAACTATTTCCCACATGTACAGTGATTTTTACAATAGGAACCATAAAAATTCAGTTAGGAATTATCTAGTTTTAAAAAATGAAAACTAATGGAACAAATTAGAACATTTAATGTTCAAGCATACTATATGCAAAGACCTCTATACACGTTCAACTGAGTACGAAGGGAAAACCTGACAGTACTTACAGGTGTTAAAAATTTACATGCAAATGCTTAGAGAGTTTTTCACTTGAAGTATGTAAACCCTTTAGGGCAGAATCTTTCATGTTACTATTTATATCTTGTCATAATACCACATTGCTGAAGTCATGGATGACATTCTGCACCTTTCTCCTTTCCTGTAAAATGAGAACTAATAAAGACATCCAGGAAACAAGTTTGGCAGAAGAGAGAGAGCAATATCATTTATCAACTACATAACCCACAGAATACCATTGCCTATTCAATGTGGCCATATTTTAGAGTAAGATGTAATAATTTTTATTTCAAATTTCACCGCTTGCGGTACATTTGGCTTACTCCTCTCCTTCAAAACTTTGGTGCAGTGAAAGATCTATATATATATAATAGTAAATATGGATTTTTTTTGCTGTGAATTTTAGTAAATATCTACTATTTGCTGTGAATTTTTCAAAATATTTAAGAAGCATAAACAGCAAGACACCAGTTTAAAAAAAAATTTAATCAAAAGGGAAAATGATCTTTCTCCATCAGGGAAATCAGTCTAAATTACTCGCATGATAAATGCAAATATTGTAATGACTTCTTTCAACTTTCTTATTAACAATACATAAGAACAAGTGTTGCTGGGTGACTTAAAATTCACAAACCAAAAAGTGTCAAGTTTTCTACACATAGCCTTCACATAATTAATGTAACTGATAAAATGGATTGGATCTGAGAGGTCATCCCAAATAGGAAGCTACCCTTCACATGTGATAGTCATACGTCATCGGCTTCAATAATTATTGGGAACTTCAAATACTTTAACCTCCTGATCACACAAGTAATGAGTTCTAACAATAGCTCTCCTGACATTTGTCTTGGTGGGCTATAATAAAGTATACAAAATGTAGGAGAATACGTACATGAAACTATGGTATGTAAACAATACTTTAGATTACAAAAATATGTGAACCAGCTGGGCAGTACACCCAACTCTACTAAAATTTTAACCAGGTTCAAAATGTATTGAGATACTATTTACCTTTAGTTTTATATTCTACAAAAAAAACCATTCAGGTATTCACAATTGGCATGATCAGTGAATGATATGATTCTTTCCTGTACATCAAAAAATGTAGAAATTAGAATGGCTGAAATTTTTGCACATTTTTCATAAAAGCACTTTGAGGGTATATTTCGACCGAACATGAAAAGGTTTTTCTAAATATTAAGTATTGCTTCAAGTCTATGGACTTTCAAATCATATCTTGGAGTATTATACATTTATAAGCAGAAAATTTACAGTATGTTTAGAGTACTATTAAAATTTTTTTAGGAATAGCTTAAAATATATGTACATGTATACAGTACATATACTCCTGGCAAAGCCAAAAACCATCATTGGTGAATTCAGATATTCTCGGAATTGTACTTTCATTCTCATCAAGCTACAGCTTCTGCCAAGCAGGATTATCAAATTAGAAATTATTTGTGAATCATTCACACATTAGCATAAACAACAGAGAACATACCTAGGAAAGAAAGTTTCCAGATCACCTTGTAGTATTGAGTTAATGGGCTTACAGTAGTACATACATTTATAAGCAGTTCAAAATTGTGACTTTCACATAAGAAGCAAAAGTAGAGATTCCATTGCAAAGTGGAAAAAAGGGTAAAATGCTGCTTCAAAGCAAAGATCTACAATGATAGACAGGATGGTAGAATTTTGATGATACATACATTGAAAAATTCCATGCATATATCATACATTTACACTAGGACTGCACACTGATGAAAAATACCATGTATACGTTATCCATGTACATTATCAATACCTTAAACATTTAACTGTTCATGGATAATATTGGAAATTTATGCACTGAATGTAAGTTAATATGTATCACTAAGGATTAGCATCATTCAGAGCAAGCAAAATAAAAAAAAATCACATCATTCACAATAGTAGAGTGAAAGTTGAAACGTTCGTTCACCAGAATTATCTACATGACCAGAATATCTTTCAGTAGATTTTACCTCCTCCTTTCCATTACATAAATTTCTTTGCCTCTGTTTCACAGAGGTTTAAGTAAAGAGGAATTTACACCACAACTTTTTATTTACTGACCCAAGACTCCTGACTTGAAATTTGCCCGTCTAAAGAAAATCATTCTAGACCACCTATTAGTACAGTGAAGAGAAAGAAATGAAGACACTAGCAAAATAATAATATTAACTTAATTTTTATATGACTCAGGCTTGGAATGTAAAGAAGCAAATATGAAAATTGGAACTACAAGCTCACATGATTCATAGTTCTGGTGCAATCAGATGTGGTAGGGATTTGTTTTGGATCTCTCTCAGTTTTTCCTCAGTCACTCTCTCATTCCTTTTTAATTTCCTTTTTTCTTGATCACATCAGCATTTCCAGTTCCAATAGCCTGTCAAGTCTTAACCTTCATTTTCTCTGAATTCTATATCCTACTTAATTCGAGGAATAAATTTGTAAAAGACATCATCCATCAAAACGAGTCCATTCTTCATTAGTATCACCACAGTAATAACATCATTTTGATGAATGATTAACGAACGATTCCTTCCATTCTTTCCTAGAAACTGAATGGGAATCGTACTGGGACTCATGAACTGTGTATCACACTTAGTCAAAAAAGTGGAAGCATAAGAATGGCGTCAAGAGGCTTCTAGGTAAGAACTGACTCCTCAAGAGCTATTCTCCTCTTCTTCCTACTTTGGATGAACACATTGCGTTTTTCACCACAACATGAGTTTTATCAGGTTAATGATACTCTGTAGTGTCTGTACATAAGCGAGTTATTTCGTCATGATGGATGGTTTGCTGTGCATACTAGTGTCATTCTTACCCTTTTCGGTCTTTGTTTTTACTTCAGATTAGCTTCTACATTATTTAGTTAGTTGGCAGTCTGTGCAAGCTTTTCAAGTTCTATTGAATACTTCTTTGTGCTTAAAATTTCACATCTGATTCCATAAGGGTGTATTCTGTGGGTAGTTCACACACCTTCATTTTCCATTTTCCATTATTATTATCATTATAATATAAAAAGTTTAGTTTAACCAAACCACCACGAGTCAAAACACTTGACTATCTAAGGCCGGCCCTGACGTCTACATACTTTAGCATGGTATTCATCAGTTAAGATGAATTTAATGATCTTACATCTGTGAATGATATTTAAAAATTATTCAAAGCTACTTATAAGAAAGTCTTTGTTTTCATGACCTGTTAGTGTAGAGCTGGCACTTCTGATCTCTTAAACAGTTCTCAAGACTTAAATTTATGTGTAAAAACAGAAGAGTATAGTATGCAGTAATTCCTTCATAAAATAACTATCTAAAAATGTGTAACTGCATGTGAAATTACTACTGTAAGGGGATTTACTGAAACATGACAATAAAAACCAATAACAAACATTCCCCATGACATATTACATTATAAATTAGCAAATGAATATGGAATGGCCTCCATGGCATTTGATTCCTGCTTATGAACACTTTGCTGTGTTATTGTCAATATAATTATCCATTTTTTAACAGTTATTTAATTACCATTAGTTATTTAGTTACCAATTTACCTTATAAAGACCCAGAAGCAGAATGGCACTAGATACAGCACTGTAAAATTGGCTACAGAGAAGCTTAATTTCTGTCATATATTACTCTCATTTAGAAGATAAATACTATAATTTGATATTCATGATGCAGAAATAGCAAGTGTGTCTGAATGGCCACTTAGATTAACAATCGATAAAGGCTTGTTAAAAATCCTACATGTTGGTTTATAGGCCTTTCAAATTGAGTAAAACAACACTAGAAAACTGGGCTTGGGGTTTCCTTTAGTAGTTATAATTTAGATTAAAAGTTTGTCGTTAAATAGTCCCATTTCCCCTCCAGTTTCTTAGAAAGTAATAGCATTGGTAAAAGTCCACAAAATTTAATGGATTATTCACATTGATAAAAAAGTCAAATATTTTGTCACTGCTCAGTGACTGTTGTGTTTAATAAAATGAGTTGCAGTATTACGAAACTATAATTTTGTGGATTCATTTTCAGTGCTTTAATGTAAAAGTAAACACATTTTCTTACAAACTTTAAATAAAAAGGCATGACTTGGGGTCAGTTTATTTCTTAGTCAGTAGCACATTTTCCCTTCTTTCTATCTTTTTACAACTTTTATAGAGTAGTTATTTTTTCACTTTCATTAAAGCCTAAGCCCACTTGCACTTACAATTATAATTCCTATTGTACTGCTGATCTGTTTTACTTCTGCATTAATTTCCTTCTCACCTTTTCATATTCTAAGTTGGGAAACTGAGAATCCTCTAATTATTAAAATGTTTACCAAACTCATAATTATTTGCAATTCAATATGTAACTAATTTTGTTGCTGTTTTTCTTCCTTACAGACTCTGATTTCACCGAATCTCCATACTCCCAACTGTACGGAAGACTTCCGCTGCCCAACCGAGCGTTCATGCCACCACCACCACCCCTCCACCCTCGCTCCATGTATGTTGGCGATTGGAACTGAGATCCCACTGTGAGAAGGCAACTTGGAGGGGAAAGTTTAGGAAAGGAAATCTGCAACTCCTCACTTCCCCAGGCAGTACAAGGAGGAGAAGTTGAGGGGTCAATTACGGAGGGATTTTTGAGACTCTCGGAAATCAGAAGCTGATTTTATTGAGTCCTCTCCATCCTGCAACTCGGTTATTTTTCTGATATATTTCGTTTTATATTATGATTTTCTCATCTACATCCCTTAGCTTCTTATTTTCTCGTGTGTATGATTTTCCCATTGAAAATCAGACAGACTTGGATCAAGTAGCGCATATTGCGTCAGATGAGGGTGTGGCTGCAACAAAGCCTCAGTGTTTTTATATTAAAAAGGGGTGAAAACCTCTGATATCCTTCTGTATGCAGTACTTTTGAATATTTGACGCCATCATAGACTTTGCTGACAGCTGTTATCGGAGTATTGATAGTGATCATAATAATTCAATAAGTTATTTTTTATGGTGTAAATAAGGTTTTGTGGAAGTCCAGAATTTGCATATTTTACCTTAATCAAACAAGAGCCTTTCCTTTCTCAAAAGTAATTTTTTTCACTTCAATATCCTTTTATGGTTTAGTATTTGAAGGGTTTCCACATTCTAGGCAAACACCAGTCTCAAATTTTATGGTAAGATAAAGCCTAGGGAACATGATATTTTTCCTCTTAAATGTAGGCCCAAATGTGATACTTTTGACAAGACTGTGAGCAACTGCCCATACATATTTAGCAGTATCAGATTTGGCCATTTTTGCAGGCATAATATTTTATTTATATATATTTTTTTTCATTGCTGCACATGGAACAATCAGTGGACTTGTTACTTACTGCTGCTATTTCTATTTCTCTGGCAGCCATATTGGATTGCCTGTTTTTCTGTTTCAGTATTTTTATGTTTTGTAAATACTTGACATTCGTGAGTGTAAATGATGGTAATTAAATGCATATTTCTCTCATAATCCCCTCAATATTTTTACAAATTGATGTGAATCACCATGCAAGCATTTCTGTGTATGTTGTACAGACATTTAATAAATTGTTTAATTATTAGGGTTCTTGTACATCCAGCTGGAATGTAGAAAATTATGCCGTATTTAACATGACCTTTTGCATCCTGAAAATTTACATTTAGTACATGATTTATTTGCCATAATGTAATGTACAAGGAACATCAGATGAGCACCTCTGTTGACTGATTTGTTTTCTTTACATGTACATTTTACAAGACAATAGCACCACATACCAAATGCTATTGATCATAGTTGGAAGGAAAAATGCCCAAAATGTGGGTTCAAATCACCAGTAACCTTTTTTTTTTGTCACCCAAGTTTTCCTGTTGATCATGACATGCGAGAAAGGATGCAAGACTGAACACCCTTGCCAGTAACCTACATGTAATCATTTGTAAATAATGATGGCAATTACTTTCCAAGGCTTGAATCCTTTCTCTACCTTGTTTAATGTGTTTATGTATTTCTATCTCTCTCCCTCTTCTCTTGATAGCACACTAATGGATGAAATAACTTCATCCAAGATGCGTAGTTAGGATTGTTTCCACCATTTAATGTTGTACTCATGATTATAAATGTATACTCAAACATTTCTGCAATATTTTTATATGAGTGTTGTACACTTATATCTCACCCCACACACATTTTTAAAAACAGTTCTATTTACCCGATTGTAACTACTGTATATGTGATTAAAATAACTGATTTGATCCTTGACCTATTTCCTTATCCTCAAGTTATAAAAGGCTCTGGTTTGCATACCTACTAGAAAGAAATACAAACTATATATCTCCATACGTGAGCAAGGGACTGTCATCTCACATGCCTAACCAACCAAGGAGGTTACAAGAGTGGTAGGGGCTTTGGTGTGAGGGAAAGACATTGAGAGAGGTCACTCAAGCAACAAAAAACACTGAGAAACCATGAAATCCCTCCAAAAGGGAGTACAAGTAGGAAGTTGTCTAATTCTGGCATGCCAAGTAGTATGTAATAGGTCCAAAATGTAGCTCTACCCAATGCCACCACACCTAAATAAAAGGGAGATGCATCAAAGGACCTATACTAAGATTGGGTGCTCAAAGTATAGATACCAGTGTTTAGCCCGATCAAGCTAATATTCAGCCTAGAAGCTGCTCCAGAAAGGAGTAGGGTAATAGTTTAGTCATTCTGCATTCATACTCTTAGACTAAAACAAAGTGAAAGTACTCAGGCTAGTCCCTGTCTGTCCAAATGGAGTTGGGTGCCTACAAAACTTGAGCAGCCACCACAGGTCCCAAGGTGTCAAGGGACTTGTGGGGGAAATTCCTCTGGTAGAATGAAGAAAGCATTGTCCAACTACCCTCCTCGCTAGGAAAACCAACAAGTTCCTCCAAAAAAGCCAAGGACACTCCCACACCTTAACTTGCAGGTTTTTGCAAGAGTAAGGGAGTAATGTTCTCAGCAATTGTAAGGCCACTGGGTACCTTACATAACCAGCAAGGGAGGGGTTCCCAGACACATTCTTACATTGCCTGTATTAATAAAATAAGGCCCTGATACCACAGACAAAGAAGCATCTCATCCAGATAACCACCAGTGCAGTCTCAGTAGGAGGAGTCGAGAGAACTCTTGACACACATCAGGAACTGCCAAGTCATCAGGTTTTGTTTCCAACCTGAGATTGAGCACTCAAATAAGGGTTTACCCAAGGGGCTTTTATGGTGTTTGGGCTAGGCCATGAAGACAACCCCCACCTCCTACTCAAGAGAACAAGAGCACAAAAATCAAAGTTCTTCAGCCTAAAATTTTTAAACTGTTCATGAAAGCCTTGGAAAGCAGTGAAGAATTCTATAAAACACATTTATATCTATTTAAGGAATCTTCTGCACCATTCAAGTTATCTACAAATAAAATTAATATGCAAAGAATATCACTTACACTAATAATTACTGTACAACACACTAATGTTCTTTAGTAACTGTCACCATTCAATACAATTTTATGCTCTCGTTTAGTTATAGGTAGTCTACAAAATTCAAAATAAAGCATTAGTACTACTATTCACGAAAAGTCAAGATTTCATGCATGTTGTGCATTATAAAAACATACCTTGGACAAAACATAATAAAAAGAAAAAGAAACAGTTTTCAGGCCATCTTTCTCAATAACATAATCTTTCTCCTGACAAAAGGCTAAGGTTCCAGCTTCAGTGCATACTTCACAGATCAGCCCCACTGGAGAGCTTTACTACAGCTTCATCATCTGCAAAATAACATAAACCAGTACATAGTTACCTATTCAAGTTTAGCTTAGTGAGTTGAATGAAACGGTAAGTTCAGGATTACCTACACTCTTCCTAGATAAACAAACCTGAAGTCTTTTATATGGGCATAACTTCAGGGACTACTGGTCTGGTCATTGAAGCCTGGTAACTAGGTAGTTAATAAGTGAATAAGTGGTAGAGTACTGCTTAGAATGAACAATTCAACATAGTTTTACATAATTGCATGGGCATAATAGAATATTTACCCCAAATTAGTACTGCCTCCATATTTACCATTAATTTTGGTACTACTCAATTTACCTTAACTTGTCTTTAAACTGATCAAAACTAACTTGAATTCCTTGGCCTAACTGAACTTGCCTGGAATTCTTATGGACTTAGTTTAATTTACTCCAAGTCCCTTTTAGTCTAATGGAACTTGTATAAAATCTACTTTTAATTGAAATCATTTACTTAAGATTTTCCAAGCATTTTATTAATCTTTTGGAGTTTCTGGCACAAGTCTGAAAACACATTAAGTGCACAGAAGAATTGTGTGCTTAACAGCCCTCGCTTCACTATTTACCTTTTACTGGAGAACATTCATTGGAAGGAATTACTCTTGTAATTTAAAGTGTACATTCTTTCAGTCTTCTCACTGTGTGATAAAAATTTATCACAATTATTATACATATCATATTTTTACTGATATTCAGAAGATGAGCCCTATTTATATGGAATAAGCCCATAAGGGCCACTGACTTGGAATTCAAGCTTCAAAACAATGTATGCTGTTCATTAAGAAGAAGTTAGAAGAGATAAAAGGTAATTGTAAGATTAAAGATAAACCCAGGCACCTTCAACTTGGCTAGATTACGTTTTGTATATTCCACCAAAAAAGACCTGGTTTTCCTGCTGTGAGCAACACAGATTCCCTTTCATCTTCACTTTAGCTCTGCATTACATAGGAATACAATCACATGACCTTTTATTATTTTCTCTCTTTAGTAATTAAGATACCAAAAGGTTCAGCTTTTGATTTACAGATTTGTCTTTACTGATTCTAAAAATAATAATATTTATATTGGCTTGTTAATTTGTTTATATATTGCACAAATTTTCTGTTGAAATGAAGGTCAGAATCTTGAAGAGTAAGGCATCCAACTTAAAAGCATATCAAAGACAATTTTCAAAAGGGATGGTCTACATTCCTGAAAGAAGGTTAGCCTACTGCCGTCAGTGCTTCTCACACAGTACACTGTAGATATTACTAAACAGTGTTTGAAGCATCTCTTCAGACCCTAACTGCGTTGCGTACACTTGCTGGCCTTTAACACTACCTTCATTCCCAATTCCTTTCTTCAATTTTGCTGTCAACATCTGTAATTATTAGCCAACATTTTCTCCCAGTTCCACCTTCAGATCCTTGTACTACCTATTTCATCTTCTTTATTTTCTGGAGCTCTTTAGCATGCTGTTCGACCATCTTCCCGAAAAAGTACTTGAATTCGCTGCCATGAGCATCAGTCAAGGGTTGTGGCCTATCCAGGCAGCACACTGAGCCCTCTACATTCCTCTCGAAAAAAGTTTCTTCTAAATTACGAAATAATGGCATAATTCAATTGCTTTTTCGGAAAGTGGCCGCGTTCCGAGAGAGGTGGCCGCAATGTCGCTGCTTGATCGTATACCCCCTGGCCAAGTTCCATCATGCACAGCAGAATGACACGTGGGTGAGCAAATGACTGAGCAAGGGGTAATGGCTATTGTAGTAGGGCCAGGTATTCTGAGGAAATAAGACCTAACTAGATTTACCTTTACTTAACCTAACCTTTGATTGGCCTTTCTTGGCCAGGAGCTTTGGACCCCACTCCTTGATTGGGTAGATCTATATTCCTATTCCGTGGCGGCCTAGACTATGCCAGTTGCGGTTTTTCTATGGAGTCTTACCTCCTGAAAAAGAATTTTAAGTACCTAATATTTATTTGGACGACTGTAATTAACCCCCAGGGGCTAGTATTACCTAACACGACAAAATACATTGGATGCCACAATCCCTAGCGGATGTCGTATCCACGGTTACGTTCCTTGCAGTCCATGCGGAGCTATTATTTAGAATTACCCTGGATTGGTTAATTTATACCTACTACCTAGGTAGTAAAACTTGTCACAACATCTAGGTAGGTCTAGGTTATTAGGCCGTGAGCCCTCACTCTGCATTCAATTAGGCCTAACCTACTGTTTTACCCTGGTTCTTTCTACGCCCACATAGGGTATTCATTACATTGAACACGTTAAAACCAGGCCTAGCCCTAGCCAAAGACTTGAGATTGCCTTAGGTGCAGGCCTACCTAGTATTCCACATAGGGACAATGCTTTTAAGGTATGATAGGTAGGCCTAATACAGTAATTTGGTATGTAATGTCATCATAGCTTATGACAATGTTGTAGGCCTACCAGAACTAACAGTTCAATTATGGAGCATCGGCTGCCCTCTAGGTAGCAAAGGAGACTTAAGCCTAGGAACAAAGCATGAAGTCTGTAGGTAGCTAATATACTAGAGTTCTGTTTAAAGGTACAGCCAAATACCTTCCAAATACCATCATTACGTAACGTCACTGTGTGAGAATAGCTACTGAATTACGCCTACTAAAAAACCACTCACATAATCCATTGCCGTCGATTTCAAGTAGGGCGGAAAATAAATTTTTCCGAAATCCACAATCGATCACCGCCAACGCCTACGCACCACCACCTACTTAATTAATTTAGGAAAGGCGTAAATTTCGATCGTTTCTGGAAGGAATTAAACACGTTTATTGTTTCAAGATATGTTGAAACCCTGGTTGATACGGCATCAGTTACACAGGCAACGTTTTGCCTAGGTTCGTATTTAGGCCTAGGTAAATCCAGAGATGTCAAACAGATAAAGAGAACTTAGTTAACAGTTAAATAATATTCGGAGATTTGTCGAAAGCAGAAATCGAAAAGAGGAAGGCATTAATAAAAACTAATCTTACCGAGACCATTCTATGAATTGGTTATAGGCTACAAGCACCAGCAAAGGAGAAATAGAAGTTATGGAACGAGCAAGGGAGCCGTTTCATATTCTAACTACGCCAACTACTACTACTGCTACTCTAATGAACAAACGAGGGAGCCGTTTCATAGAATAAAGCCATCAAATACTACTATTATTGCATAACCTATTTTGTAAGGTATTCTAGGTATACCGCATAGGCATTTCTTCAACTTACTTTTATATTAGGACTGGTAAGGCATTTTACTATTCGGTTTAGAACCTAATTACTAAATTTAGAAACTAGGTATGAAATGTTTTATACCTACGGGATTAGCATACAAGTCAGTGACAGCCACAATGCTCAATAAGAGACGATGCTGGTTTAGGAAAGCATGCACAGTGGCTACCCTAGGTATAAAGATACTTAGGCGGATAGGCCTCATTAGGTCTATCACAGTACCTTGATAGACATACTAGGTACGCTAAGGAATTCAACTTTTCTTTACTGTGAGATAGACCTACCTAGCAGGTGAATAGTTAGCTACGATAGTACCTACTACCTACCTATATACTCTGTTTTTTTTCATCTGTCCATCCGCCTGTGGTGTTTTTGTATGGCAACACTGCGTCCCGGGCTTTTGATAGTTACGCTATGTGTAAGTTTTAGGTAAATAAAAGGATATCTGGGTGTACATTGCATCTGAAAAGTGTTTTAATAATTTACTGTATGCGAATTACACCGTTAATATTCGAAATAGGATATTATTATAATCGTTGAATGTAAGCTAAATGTGACTATCTAAAGCCCGGGACGCAGTATTGCCATACAAAAACACCACAGGCGGGTGGACAGATGAAAAAAAACAGAGTATAGTAATGCTGATTAGCTACCTACTACCTAGCTAGCCTAAGTGGTCACGAATTATTTGTCTGGTCCTGAGGCATAGGTGTAGGGTAAACAACCGAGTGGACTGGCCGACTCACCGACTACCGCGGTTTTGGCCACCCTCCGAAAAAGTACTTTAACATGTCCTGACACCGGAGATGGTCATCAGTCATGAGTTGTTGGTGATGATGATAAGAGTTAAATCCGCACACCACTTGTACCCATAGACGCTAGGGCACTTTCATCACGACAATCGTAAACCCGACCTCTAACCAGTACTTATCTAAGGGAACTATGGCATTCTTTGTGGCGTTTTGCGCTCTTCAATTGTTTATCAGTGTTGTCAATTGGTATGTGTTTACCATCCAAACGGGGTATAAGACTTACACAAAACCGGGGAAATAAGTGCAATTAGCGTATTGTAGTATATATATACATATATTACAGCAATTCTATCATTACTGCATTACTATGGCAACTAGAATTCATGGAAATAGTTTGTAAATGCATCGACGTATGCGTGATTTCCACTAGATTGGCAACGATGAGTCTTTTTGCCGTCGTCTGCTCGTACTTCAGAAATATATGTAATTTTTTGGGATTAATTTGGTTGCTAAAAGGGATAATAGACATTGATTAAATAAACATTTTGAAGTAACAAAGTAAAGTTAAACTAAATAATGAGTAAAGTAAACAATTAAGAGAATAAAGCTTTGCACCTCATAAACAGTGTAGTCGTCTGCTGCTCGTAGCCTAACTGTGTTTGTGGAGTGAGTGCTTAGGAACCAGGAACAGTAACATGGTTCAAGTGCAATTTGGAGTGAATTAAGACCAAAATGTGTATAATTACAATCAAATAAGCACTGTGGAGTTTCAGTTGTGATGGCTGTAAGGATAAAACCACCGATTACAAGGTAAAAATTACTTCAGTTCAACCATGACCCCAGGAATAAAAAGTTTCATACTTTCACTAATATAGGCAACAAAATGTTGTTTTATTGTGCTGATTTTACAACTGCAATCTTGAGTAAGATCAATAAATGTTACATATATACGCTAACATTGTTCAAATGAGTGCTGGGAAGGCTGGGAAAGATGGTGGATTGAAAACATATTTTACGAAGAGCTCACATGCTTATTTTAGTTTGTATGGGGCATTCATATGTCACATTATGTTGACGAAACTTCAATCTTTTGAATGGTATGCCTAAAGTTGTAATTGTATTCTTGTTTCACCAATTAAATATCGAGTGAATAAGGCCTGGCCAGTGCAATGACAATGGATCGTCTGCATTTGTTTACCCTAGTTAGGTAGTTAACCCCTCCCCCTTGGATATGTATAAGCACTTGGTGTCCAAGCTTAAGCCCAGCTTCGCTAAAGGTAAGTCTGGTTAGGTCATGTTCCTTCTGAAATGCCTACGAGGGATACAGTGGGTATCCATGACCCCCCCTACTCTGCAGTTGCTGCAATTGATTTATTGCCATACCTATAGGCTACTCAGTTTTTTTCCATCTGTCCACCCGCCTGTGGTGTTTGTGTATGGTAACACTGCGTCTCGGGCTTTAGGTAGTTACGCTATGTGTAGGTTTTAGGTAAATAAAAGGATATCTGGGTGTACATTTGCAACTGAAAAGTGTTTTGATAATTTACTGTATGCGAATTGCACCGTTAATATTCGAAATAGGATATTATTATTGTTGTTAAATGTGAGCTGCCTTTTCGGGGTGGCGAATGGAACAGCCAGACGCGGTTGGGGGAGCCGGGTGGAGTGTGCTGTATCAACTTACACATATCACTCAATTGATAAAACATCTGTTCGCCACTTCATTTTTATGGGGAAGTATTTGTTTTTCATTATTCATTCTCAAGACAGTTTTCCAGCCACGACTATTAGGGTGGTAATCCCTTAATCAAGGAGCCTTACATTTGTTTACATATTCATTTATTAGTAACATGTAACCTGCACTGATGCGTCTTTTTAACATACGTAATTGTAATGTTAAATAAAAGGAGTAGCTACAAATTTGTTTCAGTCAACTACGAGAAATGAGGAATCACCTTAGAATCATGCTGTGGCAGCAGACACTTTTATGTAAAAAAATCCTTAATTGTTTTTTCTTATAACTCGGCTCATCATAAAGATACATATTGTCAGCATTGCATGTATGATTACCACCCTAATATTCTTGGCTGAAAAACGATCACGAGAAAGAATGATGAAAAATGAATACTTCCTCATGAAAATGAAGTGATTAGGTGATTTGTCTGAATAAGTTGTATTATGGTCCGGGAGAGAGGGAGTGTGAGAGGGAGACGGAACAACACTCTCCACCCGCCTCCCCACTCTCGCTCAACTGTAATTTGTTAATCAATCAAGATGCATCATTCTTAGGGTTCCTGTTTAAGTGAATCCACTATGATAACAGCAATTATATTGATGCCATTGACTTTAGCGAATAAGGTGACAGCTTTAAGTAAAAAGCAGTACAACCAGAGCTTTCTCCTATCTAAATACGGTCAATGCAAAAATAACATTTCCTCAAATTCCATTAAACAGATGTTAAACCAAGTTATGTCATATCGCATCTGGCTAAAACGCACTTTATAAAAATTAAAAGTATATACTGATATACTTATGTGTAATGAAGTAACAAGTAGCTTAGTAGCAGAGTAGGTGTGGTCCAATAAAGTTGACATCTTGCCATAGTGAACAATGAGAGAAGCAATTTTCCCGCCACTGCATCTGGCTGTTCCATTCGCCACCCCGAAAAGGCAGCTTATGTACATTGAACAATAATACAATACGTGTCCTGTTTTGAATATTAACAGTGTTATTCGCATACAGTAAATTATTAAAACACTCTTTATTTGCAAATGTACACCCAAATTTCCTTTTATTTACCTAAAACTTACACACAGCGTAACTATCTAAAGCCCGGGACGCAGTGTTACCATACGCAAACACCACAGGTGGGTGGACAGATGGAAAAAAAACAGAGTATAGTAGCTAGGTACTTCTCGGGGGGCAGATTTAGGCTGTGCGGGGCCCTAGGCCAGTGACTTTGGGGGCCCTCTCATTTATGGGCAAGGTGGGACATGATAGGTGTCTGGGATTTATTTTCTAATTGAGCACCTGTATATCATTATTATTATATTATTATTTTAGCTGTCTTTGAGTCATGGCATTGTTGATTTCTGCTGGGTTGTGGCTCTTGACTGGTTTATGAAGCTTGACATAATCTGTTTTTTGTGTGTTTAGTGATAATGGAACAACAATCTTGTTTAATTTTTGTTGTTGCTCAAATCTTTACCCATATCTTTATGTAGATGCCTTGTGAAGCTTTCAGGTTTGCCTTGTTATGGCAATTACCAGTATTCATTCACCTTCACCTTCACTATTCTCCTGCAGAAGAGGTACCAATCTACATTCCCTTCTATGGGATTGAACTCAAGGAGCCATCAGTCAGTCATGGAGGCTTGTTACTGACCTCTAGCTAGACTTTCAAGGAAGAGTTGCAGTGTGTCATCCTTGTTGGCTAGTGTTGCTTAATCAGAATTGCTTACATAAAAAGCACATAAATTTTCCTAGTAGAAAATGTATAGTATTTAGGTTTTTGTCTAATCTTTCTGTAATGTGAAAGATAAGCTTTTTTTAAAAGCAACTTTTTAGATACATGTGGTATGTAATGATCAACATCTATAATGTCCCAAGGTTACCTTGAGATGAAAGATAATCAGTTATCATGAATGCATTGTTTATGCAGTATGTATGATTTTATATCAAGTCCCTTCATATTTATCAAGTAACTTATTATCTATTCATTGTACAGTAGCTAGTCATTTTAAAATCAAGTATATTTTTAGGGAAGGAAAATAAGTGTTTTTGTATCTAGGAGGGTAATCACTCACTTAATGAGCTCCATATGAAATAGCTTAATGCTGTGCTGCATATTAATCAGTAGAAAGGACAGTGTTTGTCTCTAGTATAGTATACTGTAAGCTGTAATTTACGACCAAATTCTTGATATTGAAAGACTTTTGCAGGTTACTGAAAATTAAACTATGTAAGAAATAAGTCAAATCAGAACTGAATGTTGAGCACTGAAACCTGGTAGAGGAAACACCATGGCTAACCGATTGTACCTGAGGAAGATATTGAGAATCATTCGTGTCAGCCATCAAGCTGTTGTGAATCTAAGCACCGGAATCAATTCCAATGTAGCCCATCAAATTCAGAGAAAACCTCAACTGAGATGTCTTATGACAACCCCAAGTAGGTACAGCTTGTAATGTGATGTTACTGTGTTTTTATTTATTTTCTTGATTGTTTCTTCAGAAATATAATGGCTGTAAAATATACTTTTGTTCCTTATGAGATGACAGAGTATTGGTGTTTTGCATTGGTTAGTATTCATATATCACTAGATGTGTAATTACCTGTTTACCTGTTAACAGAGTAAAGTTTGTTTGTTTCTTTTTTTGACAGATAGATGGGAAAGTATGTAAAGCCATCAAATAAATTGCATATGGATATTTTCTATAATCATTTCTTTTTTTGACAGATAGGCAGGAAAGTAAGTATATATATAAAGTCATCAAATAAATTGCATGGGCATATTTTCTACAATCATGTATGTCATATTTCTGATACTTTTTGTCTCACTTTTTATTTGTAAAGTTACCCAGAATTGTTTGGTATTTTCAAGAATTACTGAATGAAAGACAGTAATTGCTATGGATAATTATTTCCTTTTGTTTTCCAGATCTTCAGCATGGGGAATATGAGTGGCAGGACCCTAAGTCAGAAGATGAAGTGTAAGCATGTTCTTTATGATGTCATGAAAATTCATTGTGATGGGGACTTGGTTATACATTTAGGGAAAATCAAGGTTGATAGTGCTGTTCAATGCAGAAGCTTTATATTAGTGATAGTACTTGTAATAGTGTGAATATTTCTTGTTCTTATGGGAACACAAACCATTGCCCTTGAAGGAGTATTCAGGTAGTTAACTAGCAATAATTGGGCAAGTAGAAGGAAACCCATACACTTATTCTGATATTCATGATACAATATTTATTTACAGAAACCTGTATGTATTTCAGTCCTGGCTAAACTTTCGAAAACATTATATGTCGGAAAATTCATGGTCATTGTAAAATCATGGGAAAATTAATAGTACTAAAAGCCTTTCACACATTTTTCACAGTATTTTACTATTTAGTAACATGTTTCATTTGATGATTAAGGTTAAGTCAGAAAACTACATCCAGTAAAATCTGTTGTGTATCCAGTAGGGGAAGACTGTCTACAGCAGCAACCTCCACTTGCTATACAAATGTCAAGAGCAGCAAGTCTGGCAACTTACCTATAGAAACAATTTAGATCAGTAGAATAACTGTATATTCAGGCCTTGAAGGTATTCTTTTAAAAAACTGCAGGACCATGGATTTAAGAGTTTTCACATAGGTCAAAGTAAATCACTATAGTATGTAATGCAAATGTTAAGGTTGGTGGAATTCATGCACTTAATCCTGGGACAAACGCAAAGAAAAAATGTCACCCACTCAGCTAATGGTCTCTCATGCATATACTAGTCACATTTTGTTGCTGTTTTACCATATCTTGAAATCAGAGTAGACACCACCCTACTTACAAACAGGTTACATTCCGGACGGTTGTCTGTATATTGAATTGTTTGTTACGCTATTTAAGTACAGCATGATATCAATACAGTACTGTACATTTTTTCATCCTAAAACACAGTGCACTGTACATAGAGTATTGTATATACATAATAGACATGCAAAACAAAATTTGAACTTACAGGTGGCAAGGGGAGCTCTCTCAACATAATTTTAATGTGCAATTCCATTTGTTTATATCTCAGAATGTTTGTGAGTTCAATCTCCATAAGTAGGGTAGTGCCTGTAATCAAAGCATTACATACAAAAGCAGGGGACGAAGATGATTCTTTTAGGACTATTATTCAGTCCTCAAGGACATTCTGAAATAAATCAACAGGTGTAATAGAGAACTAAAATAATGAAAAATATATTGTACTACAATAGAAATTTATAGTACTAAATAGATATGCTGTTACTATAAATGTGAATTTTTGGTAACTTCATTTTATTCAGTCTGAAATTCTTGTAATGTTATTAACATTTCACTTCCATTTTCCAGCGTTAACATTGTATTTATAGATCGTGAAGGAAATAAAATTCCTGTCAGAGGGAAGGTTGGAGATAATGTCTTATATCTTGCTCAGCGCTATGGAGTTGCAATGGAAGGTAACTTCTCAGTTGTTAACAATTTGCATGATATCCATTGTGAATCTTGATTATTTGAATGATCTAATATTCATAAACTGACAAATGATGCATATTTATAAGTCTGTTAAATTGCCTACAGGTGCGTGTGAAGCGTCACTAGCTTGTAGCACCTGCCATGTCTATGTAGATGACGAGTTCTTTGATAAACTCCCAGAACCTGTAGAGGAAGAGGAAGACATGCTGGATTTAGCAACATTTTTAAGAAATAACTCAAGATTGGGTTAGTATAGAGTCACTCAGTTTTGGATATAATAAGACCAGTGCCTCATTCTGAGAGGAAAGGTTATGATGCTTTAGAATTTTTGTTTCTATGAATTATAAACCTCACTTTTACTAAAATTAAATGTACTATTGTTTAGTCACTATTTTTTACAATAACTTCTGTTATTGCTACCTTGTGTTGGTTCATGGTTTTGGTGACTGTTACCATTTTCAGATGAGATATATTCCACTATGATGTTCACTGTGCAGCTTGCTCTTAAGCACTACTTGAATGTTACATGTTTTCATAATCAGCCATGTCACATCGCCTCTAGGTTTTGTGAGGGATATCATCCTTTATGATATTCTTTTACAAGATTGGTCTCTGTGCATGGTGCCAATTAATTGACTCATCAGTGGTTAGTGCTGTTGCAACAGCTCTGGTTCATGTAGAAGCAGTTCTTAAGATCCAGGAAGAAATGCCTTTTTGAGCATGAACTTCCATGAGTGTTTGTGGTTCACAAATGGTGATTGTCTAGGTATCATCATGAACCATGAAGAATGGGGTTTAAGAATTTTCAAAATTTCTGAAAATATGCACAAGAATCTTTCATAGTGACACTCAAATGCTACTCATGTTTGCTACTGCTCATACAATACATGGCTGAGGTTTGTGATAATATCGGTGCCTCTGCACTGCGTATGCTCATTCCATTTGCTATGCTCCTGATTAATATTTTGTTCCTATGCGAAACAAACCTTCGGTCTTAACAATAGGATATTTTCCAAGTGCTAGCTGGTTATCGGTTAAAAACAATCAAAGATTATAAGCAAGGAATCTGTGAGATCTGGCAACTCCTGCACATACGAGGTGGTAGCTGGTCAGAGACCACGCACAACCCCATGACGCTTCCAGTCTTTCCTTGACTGCCTTGGAGAGTAAGACGACTGTTTCTTGGCTACTGAGTCTTTTAGGTGGTGTGTGGCATTGGACTGATGAGCTTGCTTCTTGGTTTTTTGTATTGTGGCAAGAAGAAACTTCTGTTGTGATTGGGAGTTCATGGTTGTAACTGTTTATCCATTTCTCTTGCTCCCATGAAACCTTTACACTATTCACACGTGGTTTGGACCATGCTTATTGCAGCCCATGATTAGGGCGACCTATTCATAATGCTGCAGTACTAGTACCGTAGTGGATGCAACATTGTTCCTGTGCAGTCAGAGAATTTGCCGGGCATGGCATGATTTTATGCAGCCCATGCTTGTGCTTCCTTTGGTTGTATTGTGTGCAGACTGTGCTCAGTGCAACTTGTATTGGACTGTGCATATGTGGAGCCCAGCTGATACTAGTTGTCCTATTAACCCTTAAACACCAAGCCCCTATTTACCAAAGTGTCTGTCGTATGCCGGGAGTTAGCGCTGAAGCGGAAAAAAAGTTTTTTCAAAAAATCACAGCACGCTTAGTTTTTAAGATTAAGAGTTCATTTTTGGTTCCTTTTTTTGTCATTGCCTGAAGTTTAGTATGCAGCCATCAGAAATGAAAAAAAATATCATTATCATCTATAAATATTGGAATATATGACAGAGTGAAAAATAAATTTCATATATAATTGTATACAAATCGCGCTGTGAGCAAAACAGTTAAAGTTAATGAGTTAATGTTTTTTTCGTTGTATTGTACACTAAATTGCAATGATTTTGGTATATAACAAATTGTAAAACAATCAAAGCAACACAGAAAATATTATCACAAAAAGATGCATGAATTCGTAACATGCGGACGTAAAAACAAGTTTTTTCAAAAATTCACTATAAATCAAAATATTGTGCTAGAGACTTCCTGTTTGTTGCAAAATTAAAATAATTGATTGAATATTACTAGACTGTAAGTGTTTTAGCTTACAATTGCAGTTGTCGACCATTTCGGTCGAGTTAAATTTGACTGAAGGTCGAATTTTTTCTATTTATTGTGATTTATATGAAAATATTTCAAAACTGATAAAAGCAACAACCATGAGTTATTTTTTGTTGTATTCTGCATGAAATTGGACACATTTTTTATGCAATGGCTAATAGAAAACGGTGCAAAAATTACGACAAGGTGACTAAAGAAATTCTGAGTTTTTCAGCCGAGTTACTGCGCTTGGAGGTAAGGAAAAAGTTTTTTTCCAAAATTCACCATAAATCCTGTTTGTTGCCAAATGAAGGTAAATGATTGAATGTTACTAGAATGTAAGAGTTTTAGCTTACAATTGCATTTTTCGACCATTTTGGTCGAGTCAAAGTTGACTGAAGGTTGAAATTTCATACAATCAACTTACCTGTCAGATATATACATAGCTAAGACTCCGTCGTCCCCGACAGAAATTCAAATTTCGCGGCACACACTGCAGGTAGGTCAGGTGATCTACCGTCCTGCCCTGGGTGGCAGGATTAGGAACTATTCCCGTTTTTTATCATATTTTCTCTGTCGCTTGGAATGTAAACAACGTTTGCAGTTCCTCCTGACTTGATTTTTGGATTTCAACGCCATCGATCTTCTGGGCTATCTTTTGCAGGGAAGTACTGGGTCTTTGGTTCGGCATACGCATATTAATTTGTTTTAATAACTTTGGCTTCGAAAATTTCGAAGAATTGTTTACGTGTAACTACCGAACTTTTCGGTAGACACTCACATAGTTTGCAAAAGGAAAATTTTAATATTTATTCATTAATAACGTGTAGTAAATGTTAAAATTGATTGAGGAAGTTTAAGCTAACTTCCTTCTTGAGGAAGTCAGAATAAATAGAATTAGTTTCGCTTCCTTTAGACATTTTTATAGCTCTCGTAGTAACGAGCAGTTAGAGCATTAACAATACTAGTAGTGTTGTATCCTCATCTCCTTCTTACTTCACAGAATCTTCAAATTCATATTGCAATTTGAAGACAAAGGAATGTAGCTCAAAATACGAGCTATTGAAAGGTAAGAAGTGATTTTAGTGTTCCCCTTTGCTCTGTCTCGCTCCCAGGCCTAGACCTCTTCCAAGCTCCCATGCCCAGAAGGAAAGTCGAAAGCCTTACGGAGGTTATAGAGAATCCCCACCGGTCAGGCGTCCCCTCGGCAGGTTCTGTAGCACGTCCCAGACTGCCAAGTTCGCCATTGGAAAGGCGTCCTATAATGAGGGTGCGGCCGATCGGCTCTGTCTCGCTCTCAGGCCTAGACCTCTTCCAAGCTTACAAACCCAGAGGAGAAGGAATGTCGAAAGCCGTAAGGAGGTTTCAGAGAATCACCTCCGGTCGGGCGTCCCCTCGGCAGGATCTGTAGTAGCGTCCCAGACTGCCAAGGATAACCGTTGGAAAGGTATCCTATAATATTGATTTCATTATCCGATTCCTCATCGGAAAGGGGGAAGTTCTGACGAATTTTTGAGACCTTCTAAAGTTCTTAGAAATCTCTAAGTAACTGGATTATATCCCGGGAAGTATTACGGAGGTATCCTCCTTCCCCTAGATCGGACACGGAGAAGTAAGAAGTAGCTGCGAAGATCCTGGGAAAGTTACTACAGCAGATATCTTTGTTGATTGGAGTACTAAGGAGGGTCCTTCTCGGAAAGAGGACCTCTTCCTTCTGGAATCCCGTCCGCTAGAAGTCTCTGAGATCTCGGACGAGGCACCTATCAAGAGTCTTGGTGGATAAGGAGAAAGAAGTTTCATATACGAAGAATTTTCTTGAAGATGCAAGATATTATCTTTCTCGCAACAGACTGCTCAGGACCGCTTCAGAAAAGCGTCCTGCGAGAGTGTTTCTCTTCTTCTGCTTCTCCTTCACTTATATGAGGGTGGAAAGACTCGGATCTTTCCAAGCCCCTGAAAAGGCTTTGGAAGAACCTTCTTTGAACTCGAGCCAGAGCGCTTCACTGATGAAGCTCCCTCCTCGATCAAGAAGGTGAAGTTGTGTCGTCGTCCCCCTATATGGACGTAGCGGATCGTACTCCTACGAGGTCTCCCTCCCCTCCCATTGAAGAGGGCGTGGGAGAAACTTCTAAGAGTATCCTACTGGCTGTTCAATAGAAGCTAGCCTCCTTGGTAGGAGTTATGGCTAGACATCCTCCTCGTAAGAAGGACGTTTCTCTTCCGATCAAGAAGTCTCATCCTCTCTCTCCTGCCAAAAACGAGGCGTCTTTCAGACATGAAGCTTCGTCTTCTAAAACAAGTAGAGGAAGATTTTCGGTCTAGTTCGAGAGCGAGAGAGGCATATACCAGACAAGATGTCGCACAGAAGACGCCAGCTAAACGTGAGGCGTCTTCCAGGCGCGAGGCGTCATACAGAGGCGTGGAATCAGCCAGACGCGAGACTCTAGCCAGGACTTATTCCGGACGTGAAGCGTCATCGAAGCACGAGGCGCCAGCCAGGACGCCAGTTGAGTGCGAGATGTCTTCCAGGCGCGAGGCGTCTTCCAGATGCGAGGAGCCAAGGCTCCAACCAAGCGTCAGCCAGACGCCAGGCGCCAGGATCTCAAGCTTCTTTGTGTTTGGAGATAGATTTCACAGAGACTCTCTTATTTTGAGATTTGTCACAAGATCAGTTGGTTTTCCTGACAGGGACACAAGATGTCGCACAGGCGACCGTAGCCCATGTCAGGAGGGACTGTGACTGTGGGAAGTTTTCTAACTAGAACAATCTTCTCATGACAGGGAATTAATGTTCGCCTAAGCGACTTCATCTCTGTCATGAGGGTTTGTTTCGGAGAAATAGTCCCTCTCTTTGTGAAGAGAGGCTCTTTCCTTAGGTGACTCCCTCTCTTCTACCAACATTTGGAACAAGAGATGGAAGACATAATAGACTAGGAAGTCAAGGAGGGTGCAGGTCTTTCAGATTACAAAGACCTTAGCAACCCGTTTCATTACAGCTTTATGTCCATGTAATAGGAAACTGGAATGATTCTCTTCGATCCTTGCTTCTTGTTAGGATCTCCTTTGTCTAACACTAAATTGTATTACAAAGATAGAAATTTTTCCATTCTCCCTCGGCCTCGGAGGAAAGAAAGAATGTAAAAGAAAATCATCCTTTAGACTACGGTATGGTCAAGTCATATGCACACACCGAAGTAGACTACAGTTTCTTAACATCCTTACATAGGTTTCGTAGATTAATGATGTTTACCTGAAATGTGCAGCTTTATAAAGGATTCTTATACGGCAGAGCACGATATGAGATAATTATCTCATGCTTTTTAGAAACGCATGAAGACAGCATAATCTTTTTAGAATCGAATTTTGCTCAGGAGAAGATGGATGAGTTCGATGGGAAACATCCTTTTCGTGTCAGAAGGATGTCCCTGGATGGACTATAATACGTTTTAATAGCTCCATCCCGGCGCAAGCCAGAAGCATAAGATTCACCTAACAGGATCTTTTCTCGATTTAGTGAATTATTAACCTATAAGTCCATCAGTCTCTATCTTATCTCTAAGAACATCGAGAATTTCTCTTTTTACTCCACTGTTCCCGTTTATAGATAGAAGCTATTGAGAACAAGAACACGGAACGAAACGATATCAAGAGGTTCGTGGTATCAGTTTGCACTTCCGAGACAACCTTCTCGATCAACGATAACTGTTAAACATCAGTATAACATTTATTGGAAGAGTTGTGAAGTCTGAGAGAACCTTCTTTATAGATCTCTTCGCGAGGTGTAATAAGGACTTTCTTCCTACAAACTGGTGCCTTATTCTCGAACAAAAGGTAACAACACGCCATCTTTACTGTTAATGGGGAATAAACTTTAGTCTTTTTTCCCCTAGTTATATATATTCTTAACAGATATTAAGATAAATGGGCGTCAAAGGAAGAAGATGAATGCCTCATTTTGGCCATAGAGAGGTTGGATTCACAGAGGCCACGTTATTCTCTCAGCATGGGTCGGAAGGGTTTTTCTAAGAGATTAGAGATTTTATCGGAATCTATTATAAATAATGGACCTGAAAAACCTATCCAATCTGAGTCTGTCTGCATGCAGACTGACCAGAAGTAAACATGAATGAGAGGATTTTCAAGAGAAGCTTGATAATTCCTTCAAGCAGGCTAAAGACATAGAGTGGCTGAAGATAGTGCTAAATGGAAGGGGGAAACTGTCCTCTTCCGATACCTCTGTGAACCACATAGTGGTTTTCTTCCCTTTCAGGGGGAAGTATCACCTTTGTATTTTCTGCTTTCAATGAATACAGTAAAATGATATACTCTGTCTCGACAAAGAGTATTAGAGATAGCAGAGAATTAAGATCTTCGGGATCTCATCCAATACCTCTATACGATAAAGGTAAGAGATCTTATACTTAGAATGGGATCCTATTTTGGGCCTCAGATTCCGTGTTCTGACAAGATGGAACTGCTCCTCATAAAAATTTCTTGGAAAATTTTAGGAGAGAATTCTTGGTTTTCTCTTGGCCCTAAACTGCCAAGAAAATATTGAAGTTTTTGAGCATTGGAATCTCGCATCTTATTCAGTGGAGACTTGGCAACGAATTTTATCAGCATATGTCTGTTAAAATAAATTTAACCCTCTATTCCTGACTCAACGATTTCGGAGAGAAGTTTCGTTGTCCAGACAGGATACTTATGTTTTCTTCTACGAAAGAAGAAATGGTTAAAACATTTTTCCTACAGAGTCTTTTGAATAGGAGGAGGACTCGAAATAGATCCCAGAAGACATTGAGAGAGATACATTAGAGCTAGAAATCAGGGGTTCTCCCAATTTCAGCTCGGAGTTACTTTCGGCTTCCAGGCTCCTTCCCTTCCTTAGAGCAAGGATAGGGAAGATTCGGCAACGAGAAACCTCATCATCATTTCAGAAGAGATCTCGTTAGCAAAGGAAATAATCACGAAGGATCCTCATCGGATAAAGACTCTTATCTCTCGCACTGTTAGATTCCTATCGTTACTAGATGTAGCTGGATACAATCACCTCCCATTGCCGGAGAGGCCTAAAGCTCAGAGTGGAAGGATTTCTTCCGTTCTTCTCCTGTCCTGATGAACCATTGTGATTTTTCAGGACTTTCAGACAATGTAACGCAAGCCAGACGCCAAGTGCCATAATGTCATTGTCTGATGAAGAGACAGAGCGGGCCTCCAACCTGGTGCATATGCGCTAGAGGCGAACAAATCGGACAGATAAGAATGTCCAATGTGTACATCGCCAGGCAACCTCGAGACTCTACCAAACTAGAAGCTCAAGCAAGTGGGAGGGATCCAGCCAGGCTCCAGATGCTAAAAAAGAGCCAACCTGGAACCAGGAGCGAGGAGTCAGCCAGACATCAGGCAAACTCGAAACGCCAACAGGTGCAAGGCACCAGCCAGGCGTGAGGCGCCAGCCAAGCGCGAGGAGCCAACCAGGCGTGAGGCGCCAGCTAGGTGCGAAGCTCAAGCCAGGCGCGAGGTGCCAGCGAGGCACGAGGCGCCAGCCAGCCAGACGCAAGGCGTCAGCCAGGCTCGAGGCGCCAGACAGGTGCGAATCTCCACCTAAGGCGCGAGGCGTCAACCAGCTGAGAGGCGCCAGTCAAGCGAGAGGTACCAGACAAGCGCTAGGCTCCAACCAAGAGCAAAGCACCAGCCAGGCGCGAGGTTCCTGCCAGGCTTCAGGCTTCAGACGGGAGAGATCCATTTCAAGAAAGCCCTGGTCTTCTTTGAAACATGGAGATCTCCTAAGCACTTCATAGTGACTTGATTCCTTCAAACAGCTGAGAATTAAAAGCGCAGGAAGTGCGCGCTTTTGCAAATTCTTGTTCTTTACATAACAATATGTCATATAAGACATATTAGCTGTGTTGTATGGTAGAGGCAACTCTGTGTTGACTTCTCATTACACAAAGGATGTCAAGTTAACCTACGAGAGATCCTTCTCTTTTGGTTTATACGTTTCTGCGGATACGTTACTGGGATAAGGAGCCGACACTGATCCTTAACTTTGAGTTAAAGTTATTTAACTTAGTGAAATTATTGGGGTTTTTGAAAGTAGTGTGGGAATAACTCTTTTCAATTTGAGCGCGAACCCTCGTGTTAGGATCAGGCGATCGGGATCGGTGTTGCGCTCCTTAGTTATGCCAATAGGCATAGGTGTATTGTCATATAAGTGGATTAGCACCCATTGACAAGTATCTTTTAGGCTCTACCGAGTAAGTGGATAAGACCCCATCGGCAGACCCACAAGAACTCTTGGCCACAGATCACATATCTCGCTAAAGTTTCTTGAGGTGATGCAGACTCCTTGGCAACAGCCATATGAAGTCTACCACCTATCAGATAGGAACCAAGGTTTATTTATACCTACAACATATGTTGTTTACCTGTCTATTCCATGTTAGCTGTCTCTTACCCTCCACCAAAGGGTGTCAATCAGCTATGTATATATCTGACAGGTAAGTTGATTGTATGAAAATGATATTGTTATAATACAATAAAGTTTCATACATACTTACCTGGCAGATATATACATAGCTAAGACTCCGTCGTCCCCGACAGAAATTCAAATTTCACGGCACACGCTGCAGGTGGGTCAGGTGATCTACCGTCTTGCCCTGGGTGGCAGGATTAGGAACCATTCCCGTTTTCTATCATATTTTCTCTCTTCCACCTGTCTCCTGCGGGGAGGCTGGGTGGGCCATTAATCGTATATATCTGCCAGGTAAGTATGTATGAAACTTTATTGTATTATAACAATATCATTTTTGGCACATCGTGATTTATATGAAAATATTTCAAAACTGATAAAAGCTACGACCATGCATTATTTTTTGTTGTATTCTACATGAAATTGTGCACATTTTCATATATAAAACTTTATGTAACGGCTAATATAAAACGGTGCAAACATTACGACAAAGTGACAAAAGAATTTCTGATATTTTCGGCCGAGTTTTTGTGCGCGGACATAAGGAAAAAGTTTTTTCAAAAATTCACCATAAATCAAAATATTGTGCTAGAGACTTCCAATTTGCTGCAGAATGAAGGTAAATGATTGAATTTTACTAGAATGTAAGAGTTTTAGCGTACAATTGCGTATTCCGACCATTTCAGTCGAGTCAAAGTTGACCAAAGGTTGTATTTTACAGGAAATTGCACACATTTTCATATATAAAACTTTATGTACCGGCTAATATAAAACGGTGCAAAAATTACGACAAAGTGACGAAAGAATTTCGGAGATTTTCGGCCAAGTTACTGCGCGGACATAAGGAAAAAGTTTTTTTCAAAAATTCACCATAAATTAAAATATTGTGCTAGAGACTTCCAATTTGTTGCAAAATGAAGGTAAATGATTGAATATTACTAGAATGTAAGAGTTTTAGCTTACAATTGCGTTTTCCGACCATTTCGGTCGAGTCAAAGTTGACTGAATGAAATTTTAGCGTTTATCGTGATTTATATGAAAATATTTCAAAACTTATAAAAGCTACAACCATGGGTTGTATTTTGTTGTATTCTACATGAAATTGTGCACATTTTCATAAATAAAATCATGTAACGGCTAATATAAAATGGTGCAAAAATTACGACAAAGGGACAAAAAAATGTCTGAGATTCGTCGCTGATGCTTTCTAGTGCGAGAAGAAAGCAATTCGCGCATGCGCACCTGGGTAACGCTTGTAAACAAAACAACAGGGTGATCCATGAACTCCCAGCATCCCTCAAGGAGCGTGACTTAAAATTTTTCGCAAACTAGGCCTATAACTATTTTTCCGCGAATATTTAAAAAACTTTTTGTAGTCAACGTACCGTATATCCACTTAGCACCCGACAGACAATTTTGGTCGACATATAATACGTCCAGTTGGCGTTTAAGGGTTGATATAGCAATACCATTATACTGTTGCAGATGTGGACAATGCACCCCAACAATGAAAACTATTTACTGGTAAAATGATCAGCTTGTTTTTATGAAGTAGCAAAATGATTATGAATTATGCATCAAATTCGAAGTGCTTGGTCTTTAACTGAAATAATGTGGATTGATAATGTTAATAAAAAAAATTCTGTTGACCATTGCTTTTTAAATGAAGATGTTATCAAATACTCTTTTAATCTCTTCTCCACAATATTAAGACTTAGGCAGTTACTCAGGTGTTGAATTACAGCATAATTTGGCAAGTTACTAACACTTAAGCTGTTACTCAAATGTGAATTATAGCATGTTTTGGAGTTTAATCAAAGAATGGTATGTATTTCAAGAAAATAAGAGTTTTTTATTTTTGTTTTAAGACACCTCAGTCTTTATTTCTTATTTTACAGGCTGTCAGATCATCCTTACAAAAGAACTCGAGGGCCTGACATTAACGCTGCCTCAGGCAACTCGTAACTTTTATGTGGATGGACATGTTCCAAAGCCACACTAAATATTGTAATTGAATCACTTATCTCAGTAAAATATTCATTAGACGGGTAAATCTGGTATCTCAAATTTGTTTGTTCGATGTATTGCTCCTCTTTTAGTTTTTTTTTTTTTTCAAATTAAAGTAAAGTAGGTTTGCTTTGCATAGTGAAGGTGGGAAATCTGAAATACATTCTAAAGAAGAGTAATGGCGAATTGTAGTAAGGCTGCAGGAAGAACAATAGCCATGCAGTTTCAGGATGAACTTGAAGGATAACTTGATTCTATATTTACTGTTTGTAGCTATTACAGTGAAAAACATATACAGTATAGAAGTAGAATGATACTATAATGCTCTCTTTATCTGATATATGTATTTGAGCTCAAGTGATGTTAGAACCTCTATGTCAAAATAATTCCCCACCCTCTCATATAACTTTAATTTATATAGGAAACTGATTTAGTTTTTAAGGGAAGGAAAATTGGTTGGTTCATATTGTGATGAAGTAGTTGTCATCTCTTATCTTTTATATAGACAGCTGTTGGGAATGGTAGAAACATCTGTTTAGTTTGGTGGTAGAATTTAATGCTTGTTATTTTGGGTATGATTCTGTACTTAGATTTTTCAGTAATTTTATGCAAAGATATGTAAGGCAGCAGTTGTCGTCATGGTGTGAAGGCAGATTTTATAGCTGCTTGTTTTCATATTTCTTTAAGGGGTGCACTGACTGCCAAATTTCGAGGAATTATCAAATTGTTGTTATGAACAGTTTTCAACTGTTTCAAGAAAAAAATGTTTAGATTAACTTATTGACAATTTTGTGTATCACTTGTATATGGCAGTGAATGTCAAATAGTCAAAAATGTAAAAAGTCTGTATGAATAAATCAAGTTTGAGTTATGCACTGTTTTGGACTGTTTTATGCATAAATAAACATATCTTGAAACAGTACATATTGCTAAAAATATTTTTAGATTGGTTCATGGACAATTTTGTTCATTGCTTTTATGGCACTGAACAACAAATTATAAAAAGTCCTGTAAAAAGTGTCAACAAAATTTATACATAAATGAATGTCACTCACTAAAGTATCCCATTCTCTCTAGCGGTATTGTCAGAGAAAACAGGTTATAATGATATAGGGATAACTTGATCAAGATGTCATGATTCTCTCAGAATTCTTCAAAGTCCAAAAATTTTATTGTTTTTCTGTTTTCTCAAAACTTACTTTTTTCAAAATTAAGTTCTTATCTCTCCAAGAAGACATCACCAAGTTCAATTGAAATTTACAGAGTGTAGTATATCTATACATATATCTTTATTTTGTCGTCGGGAAAATCACTTTTTTACAACTTTTATATTTGCATATTATTTTTGAGAAGTGACATGATTTTTTCCACCTACAAAACTAAAGAACTTAAAGGTTGAATTTCTAAATTTCTCCGCAGGAGAATTTTCTTTATTAGTTGTAGAATAAGTGGTATAAAATATGAAGCAAATCCTTTCAATCATAAGGTAGAAACAGCAATTTACTTTATAATGGGGCCTTATGGCATCAGCGCTCCCCTTAAATTTCCTTTTTCATGGTTATTACATAAATCGACTTGCCTACCTAATAAAGACTAATAAAGAAAATATGAGACTATTTTTCTATAACTGGGTATGTGAATTTTTTTGCACCATATGTATTATAAATCAGTTGTTCTTGTATGAAGCAATGTTACATGCCGTGTTCAATGCTGTGAAACATGAGACTGGTAAGCTTGACTTTTTTTTGCAATGTCTATGATATGTGCATAGTAGTGCAGAATATTGCTGTTATTGTTATCCAGATTACATCACTCCAGCTTTGTTTCTGACAGGAAATTGTAATGCATATTATGATAGGCTTTAGTTCTTGGAAATGGCACTGCTAGCAAAACAATATAATTATTGATGGCTTTTATTAATTTGGATTTCAGAAAACCATGATTATGGATGTGCGTAAAGGACCTTTCGTATAGGGGCTGTTAAAAATTGTAACTGTGATCACAGAATCATTGTTAATCTTTTGGAATTTAAAATTTAACCCTAAGGCTCAGTGCTTGGACCTGTGAGATCATTCTGTAGTCATTCTGTATTGAAAAGGAAATTGATGATAAAAAAAGCCTTAGGTGTAAATAGGAGGAAAAGTTCTCAGTTGCATTATGAAACAATTACAATTGGAACAATGGATGTAAGAAAGAGAATATCAACAGAGGTGTAGTAAAAGAAATGAAAAGAGTTGCTGCTAGGGGCCAAAGTAACGCTGCAAAGAACCTTAAGTAAAGCCTACGGTGCGTGGTGTGGGTTGCACTGATGGTACTACCCCACTACAGGGATGATTAATCCATATGTGGATTCTGTTGTAACTCTGACACCTTTGTGTAGCTAATAACTGAAATAGAATTTTGATATGTTTTTCCACGGAGTCAAGTTGTTATGATAGCTGAAAGATCAAATAATATTTTTAATGTTGCCAGTACCTTTTCTGAGGATCTGGTTGTCTTTGCCTGTTAAGTTTTGAGCAGTGCGCATGGATTTGAATATTTTCCGCCCATGTGATGTTGCACTTATTACAGCCCATATCGCTCTGTGCTCTGGCAACATTTATCTGAAGGAGAGATCTGTAGAATTTAGTATATTTTCAATCAACACTTTGTGGATCGCTTTTATTTTTCGGTACTTGAGTATGATATGATCATTAAATTTGCTTGAATTGCTTACAAAGAGAATACTTTTACAGATAGTTATGTTTAAATATTATCTCCCAAGAATGATAGTATTAAACTGCAAAAATATTTAGCTGAAGAAATAACTTTAGGTCTATAATGCGAGTTTTGTTGCATCATACTTCTTAATGCTATTGTATATTTGCATTAGATTAATGTATTTTTTAAATATATATTGTTTCCTAAT
>NC_061090.1:60894430-60896930 GCF_015104395.2 Macrobrachium nipponense | reverse complement strand
ATTTTAGATGGGAATTATTCTGTTGATTAAAATTTTCGATTGGAATTATTCTGCTTTTTTCAATTATTTTCTTTGGGAATTATTCTGCTTTTTATAATTTTCATTGGAAATTAATCTGTTGCTTTGTTGTTTTCTTTTGGAATTATTCTGCCTTTTAAATTATTTTCTTAGGGAAATATTCTTTATTTTTATTACGTTTGTTTTGAATTATTCTGCTTTTTTTTCTCTTAGTTTTGGTTTTTTGGGAATTATTCGGGTTTCTCCAAGGTTTATTTTCTGGGAATTATTCTGTTTGTTATTTTCATTTGAAATTGTTTTTTTTTTTCAAAATTATTTCCGTTGGGAATTATTCAGCTTTTGTTTTAACATTTTCTTTAGAAATTATTCTGCATTTTTAGTATTTTCTTTTGAGGATTATTGTGCTTTTTATTTTTTGGGGAAATTATTCTGCTTTATTATTTTCGTTGGAATTATTGTTTTTTTTTCGATGGGAATTATTCTTTTTTTAAATTTTAGATGGGAATTATTCTGTTGATTAAAATTTTCGATTGGAATTATTCTGCTTTTTTCAATTATTTTCTTTGGGAATTATTCTGCTTTTTATAATTTTCATTGGAAATTAATCTGTTGCTTTGTTGTTTTCTTTTGGAATTATTCTGCCGTTTAAATTATTTTCTTAGGGAAATATTCTTTTTTTTTATTACGTTTGTTTTGAATTATTCTGCTTTTTTCTCATTAGTTTTGTTGGGAATTATTCGGGTTTCTCAAGGTTATTTTCGTTGGGAATTATTCTGTTTGTTTTTTAATATTTGGAAATTATTCTGCGTTTTTATTATTTTCGTTCGGAATTATTCCATCTTTTTTCTCATTCAGTCGCGTCATAGGTAGAATAGGAAAGTTTCTCTCTCTCTCTCTCTCTCTCTCTCTCTCTCTCTCTCTCTCTCTCTCTCTTTTGCAAAGTCTATCCTCTCTCCAAAAAGATTTTTCGCTCTCATTTTGTCAAGAGGTAAAATTGGAAAAATCTTATTTTCCCAGACTCCTGCTTGGAAGCGGTAATCAGCGATTGCATTCACGTCCTAAACCTGCAAAAAAAAAAAAAAAAAAGAAAAAAAGAAAAAAAAAGACAAAGAAATAAATTGTGTCGTCCTGAGTCAAACTTCACAAATCCGAGGATTTTAGTCGAACTTTAAATCCGGGTCTTTATGAGATCGATTAGAAAAAAAGAAAAACCAGCGTGAAGATTATGAGGAAGCGATTTAGGCCGCTTGTCACAACAGATCCAGATCCATTTAGGATTCTCTACTGAATTGCAAGGGCTCACACAAATCAAATCTCCGAGAGATTTGCATCAGAGGTTTATTTGACTCCGTCGTTCTTTTATTTTTTTATTTTTTATTTTAGAAATAAAAATTATTTTATGCAGTAAGCAGTTTTAAAAGAACGTTTAAGTTTCGTAGTCAAAATATGACAAATGTTCTTTTAAAAGAACGTTTATTTTTTTTTCATGTTTTGACTGCAGTTGAACAAATCAGGGAAGTTGAAATAGAATTAGATTTGGAAGAGAAACCCTGTTTTGACTGCATAAAATTCGTTCAAAAATTAGTTCGATTGTTGGCAAACGTTCTTTTAAAGAAGTTTTTTGTTTTTGTTTTTCATGCTTTGACTTCAGTTGAATAAATCAGGGAAAATGGTAAGATAAGATAGAACTAGATTTGGAAAAAGAAACTCCCTTTTGACTGCATGAATATCTTCCAGAAATTAGTTTCGACTGCTGGCCGACTACTCTAGTAACCTGGCTGCAAATATCCGCAACTCCAAAACGGCTGAATATGAAAGAGAATGGTTCTGTTGTGACCATTCGAAAGCAGTAACCTTAAAATGGCACGATTGTTTGCCTATGTTTTTTATGTCCGCCTCGGGAAAAAAAAAGAGGGTTAGTACTGTAGGAACATGGTTTTTTCTTCCGTTCCGAATTAGATTTAGAAATGCATATATACAAATGGGTTGGGAATTAGATATAGAAATGCATATATGCAAATGGAGATATATATGCCGCCCTAGAGAGATTGTTGATCTGGATTTTGGTATAATGAAAAAAAATTGGACGTAGTTTTTAAAAAATGATTTTACAGAATGTAATTGAATTTTCTTTTATCTTGTACTAATATTTTTTTTTCTAACAGCGATGTTTTCAACGTATCAGAAAAAAATTGAATCGTCAGATCGGTAATCTTCAGATTTACAGGAACGAAGAAGGGATTTACAGGATATACAGTTAAAACCTCACGATTTTCAAGGCGGGAATGAAACAAAGGCCTTTATAGGTCAGAAAGAAATTGTACAGACTGACTGAACGCAAAGGGAATTTTGAGGCTTATAATGGAAATGCTTCGAGGTTTTCCTCCTGTTGCTCCTTTCAAACCTTCTACTGCCAATTTCCCTCAGCATTTTTTTTTCTTTTGCGAGTTAAGCCAAATTAGCATCCATACGAATAAGAAGC
>NC_061090.1:60884430-60889430 GCF_015104395.2 Macrobrachium nipponense | reverse complement strand
ACCCTACCTAAACTGACGTAGGACTTAGTGGTGATTTTCGTTGTATGAAAAAAAAAAATCAAAAGGCATATTCTGTTGCAGGTACTCCATTCTTCCCCCTGCTGCAACCCCCTTTCGTTCCTTTTACTGTACCTCCTTTCATATTCTCTTTCTTGCATCTTACTTTTCACCCCTCTCCTAACACTTGCTTCATAGTGCAACTGCGAGGTTTCCCTCCTGTTACATATATTAACCCTTTTACTGTCAGTTTCCGTGTCAGAGCTGAGTGGCCTCATAGGTCCCAGTGCTTGGCCTTTGGCATAAATTCCATATTCAATTCACTCCATTTTTCGTATAATCTATACATGGTCTTTGCATCTCCGAAGACTTCCTAACTAGATTTGTCGGCTTTGATGGCATAACTAATGACGTGTTCTGTACGGAAGATCTACGATTAGTGTTAGAGGTCTTTTTGGTTATAATCCCAGTCTGTTTATTCACTTGGCTTATCACCTAATTAGAGAGAGTATCACAGATGAAAACGCTTATCAGCCAATTAGAGAGAGTATAACAGATGAAAACTCGCAATTATATTTTCGATGCTTATCGTTTGACTGTTCATAAAACGTAAAATTCACAAAATTGAGAGAGAGAGAGAGAGAGAGAGAGAGCATTCTCAGGAACGAAATTGGCCTAGCTGGGGAAACTCGTTCCGAGCTCCTTAAACTTGGTGTCACACGAACAACTTCGAGCACCTTATCCCGCCTAACTCCGTGCCATGAGGCTATAGTAGATTCACATCAACCGTGCATTTGATGTCTAGGCCAGTCCCTTACGACGCTGCTGATTGGCTGTTGATAAGGCAATCACACGGCTGGAAACTTCACATAGGCAGGATGTATGCTCCCCATCTCCTGAGGGATACGTCTTTCAGGAGAGATGGAACATACATCCTGCCTATGTGAACTCTCGAAAGAGACTGGGAGTTTCGAACCTGTGATTGGCTTATCAACAGCCAATCAGGAGCGTCGTAAGAGACTGGCCAAGACATCAAATGCACGGCTGATGTGAATATACTATAGTAATATCGGTGGCAATGACGAGATTGCCGACCCCGTGTACCGTGTACCTTAACAACAAACACCTCGGCGGCTTAACCATTACACCGTAAAAGAGGAGAAAATGGCATGTCGGTGCGTTGGTTGGCGGGAAGGCGCGAAAGTCCGCCATTAGCTCGTACCGTCGCACCCGCTCGAATTCTCGTCTTTCCCCTCATGTTACAGCTGACCCAATTGAATGCGGAAAGGGGTATGGGGATGGGAAGTGGGTGGGGGCCGGGTACACGGTACATTGTATCCCTCGGCATTATTGCCCCCAGTAAATCTGCAACGAGGAGCCCAAAGCAAGAGCCCAAAAAAAAAAAGAAAAAATCCCTCGCCCCGAAAGTCATTCCCCTGACATTTTATGTCGGACATTAAGCGCGCGAGCGAGCGAGTGTGTGAGTCGGAGTCTTGAGATATCGCGGACAAGCGCTTGCGGTAACTTTAGGGATGACTGTTTCAAAAATCAGAATATTGTTCTTCTTCTTCTTCTTCTGCTGTATTACTGGTTTTAATCCTAGCTTCACCTGGTGTTCAAACTCAAGAAACGAAAGTGATATATATATATATATATATATATATATTTTTATATATATATATATATATATATATATATATATATATATATATATAGATATATATATATATATATATATATATATATATATATAATATATATATTATATATATATATATATTCTATATATATATATAATACATATCATATTATTATATATATATATATATATATATATATATATATATATATATATATATATATATATATATATATATATATATAAACTTTTTCCAAGAAAGAAGGGTGTGGGTCGATTACACACACACACACACACACACCTATAAATATAAATAAATTTCAAGAAGTGTTGTGGCTTGATTACACACCGAGAGAGGAGAGGTAATACTGTGAATTTTTGGATATCCCTTTTTACCTCTATCTTAAATAAAAGGTCTTTGAAATTCTGAGATCCTGCTGGCTTTTAAGAAGCAAGAGTGTAGGCGCTGGGGGGTGGGGGGGGGGGCGCCCGGTGATGGAAGGAGAGCAAAAATGCTAATCTTGGGCGCACTCTCGCGAAAAAGAGTCGAAGAGAATTCTCTGGAACAGCGAGAGAAGGTCGAGGCAAAAATAAACAATGGGGGGGGGTGGGGGGGTGGGGGGGGGGGGGCCTTTTGGGGGGAGGGGGTTTGTTCCAAATGCCATCCCAGAAAACGAGGAGTAAAGTTACTTTAGCACTGCTCGTCGGGGGCCCAGGAGAACTGGAGGTACGAGGGGGGGGTGGGGGGGGGGCGGGGGGGGGCTCTGGAATTGGGTTATTTCTGCAGAAGATATGTAGATACGTATATGTATGCGCATACATTACATGTATATTAAAGAATACATAATATAATATATATATATATATATATATATAGATATATATATATATATATATGTATGTATGTATTGTATGTATGTATGTATGTAGTATGTATGTATGTATGTATGTATGTATGGTTATGTATGTATGCTTAAAAAATCACAGTAGATCCACGTGGCTTCATTGCTATTTTTGATCTTTTTGTATACCTTGTAACCTTTCCTACTGTATCTCATTTGTACGTAGACAATGTCTCATTAAAGATGAAAGCGTTCGGTACGAATTTCTGCCTATTTATTTTCCTTAGGTATTCGCTTATATACTATATGTATATATGTAACTGGAAATAATGTACTGTTACAACAGAATTCCTTCTAATAAAAAGAGCTCATAAAAATACCAAAATTTAACAAGAAATTACTAGTATAGTATTTCAGAGACTGCTGTCTCTCTTAAGGTACTAGGTCTCGAAATATAGTGCATTCTTTCTATATTTTAGCGTTTTTCTGGGCTCCCTTTATTAGATATTTATTTGTTTGTTTGTTTGTTTGATTGATTGATTGATTGATTGATTGATTGATTGATTGATTGACTTACTTACTTACTTACTACTGTAAGCTATGTAAAAAGGAGAAGTGATATTTATCCAAGGCCCAAAATATTTCGAGAGGTGTAAGGCGTTTGCCTCATCCAGGAAGGAAAATATATCTTAATGTTAAGAGAGAGGCCACGCCCTCCAAGTGGTAAAATTGTCAAGTATTTCCAGAGATCTGACTACGTTAATTCGCATGGGTTGAAAATGGATGAAAGGGAACGTCCACTGCAATTCAATTCAATTTATATATATATATATATATATATATATATATATATATATATATATATATATATATATATATATCATTCGAGCTACAAATGTCCTTTAATATCTAATTCGCTCTACCTCGGAATTGATATATTTTCATATATGTACGAGGGGGAATTTTTAGTTGTATAATAATTTCGTACCCCATGGGATCGAACCACCGTCCATAGGGGTACGAAATTATTATCAACTAAAAAATTCACCCCTCGGTACATATATGAAAATATATCAATTCCGAGGTAGAGCGAATTAGATATTAAAGGACATTTGTAGCTCGAATGATTTATATGAATCACGGTGATGTGAAAAATATTCATATATATATATATAGCAATTGAAACACCAGCAGGAAGCGCCATCTACATATCAGTAAGGACACCAAGGCCAAAACCCGGAACAGCATTTTGTACAACTTTATTGGGATATGTTTCGAGTAGTACTATCACTCATTATCAACCTACAAATTAAAATGAATGACATTATAGTTCTTGCAATCAAATTTACAATAATACAAAATGATATGTATAAAAATTATAAGAATACGTTAAAAGATAGCTAATACTTAAAAAAAAATTATAATTAAAAAAAATTGCTAAATGAAAACAATTGAGTAGATAAAATAAAATGAAGCAGAATGCAAATTTAAGTCACAAAAACGGATGGTACAAAAGAACAGTAAATATACTAAGTCGATATACAAACCAGCAGGATGCAGACTAAAAACACAAAAGTGAGGTAACAGCTACATTTCTAGGCCAAGGAAGCTTTATCTTAACAGAATATAAAACTTCTAGAATGTCGAGGTCTGTAGCAAACTGGGGCAGAGGTTAAAATAGAAAAATCATCGATATGTAAAGGGTGACCAGGGACTCTCGCTGTGTTCCCTAATTGCACTATAAACTAGGTCTTGTAAGATAATTGCCTGTACGAAATGACCTACCAAGGTGCTCAAACCATCTCATCCAAGCTGATCTGGTAGTTTTTCCGACGTAAGTGGCATCACAACCACTGCACTGCCATTTATAGATCAGATTGGAGCGAAGGCTTGTTAATATAGGGTCTTTAATTTTAAAGAAATTTCCTATTTTATTTTGTAAAGTAAAATATATTTTGATATCTAGCTGAGGGTAACCAATGGACAAAATAGAAATTAATTGCTTTTTTAGATCGTAACTATGAGTTCCAGTAAAAGTTAAAGGTAAATAAATAACAGGTTTCTTTACGTTAGCAGTAGTTTCGGGTTGTTTGTTTACATATAATTTTGAAAGTTGTTTACCAATATATGTATTTACGTAATTCAACGGATAGCCATTGTTTTTTAAGAGTGACCTTAGAAATTCCAATTCTTCGTGTAAATTCAAATAGCTAGAACAAATTTTATATGCTCTGGTAACTAGCGTAAATATTAATTCATCTTATATTTCAAAAGTGTAGCTGATTGAAATTTAGACATAAGACCTGTGAAAGTAGGCTCTCTAAAGACTGAAGTGTGAAATTTATTATTAAGATTTTTAACTTGAATATCTAGAAAAGCAAGTGTATGATTATCTTCGACTTCAGATGTAAATTCTATATTTATATGCTTACTATTAAGGTACTCTAAAAAACGAGGAATCTGGTCACGACTCTTAAAAATTAAGAAAGTATCATCAACATACCTCCTGTACAATAAGGGCT
>NC_061090.1:60861930-60879430 GCF_015104395.2 Macrobrachium nipponense | reverse complement strand
CAGCAGCAAGAAGAAGAAGAAGAAGAAGGAGAAAAAAGAGAGCAAGAAAGGGAAAGAGGGAAGAGATTGCAAGCGGGGCCATCATAAATCTCCGAATCTTTTCTGCCTCTTCGTCTTTCTTCTTCCTTCTTCCTGGTGCTCCTCCCAGAAGTTTCACAGATGAAACTCACTCTCTCTCTCTCTCGCAGTTTGAAATGTTGGCATTACGCGTGTCTTTCTCTTTTGGGGGTCGTTAGAGCTGTTTTTTTTATATTTTTAATATTTTTTTTTTTGGGGGGGGGGCGGGGAACGGTTAGTACATTTTTTTTTTCGTCTATTAGAGTTGAGTTGTGCAGTCTTCCTGATAATGTCATACATCTAAAGTTCAAGCAAGGATACTGTGCATTACCCTAATACAACTCTTTGCATTTTAAGAATGTACTCATTTTCATCCATAAATTTATTCTATTTTCTCTACCTTTTTAATAAATGATCTCTGCTTTATGTATTTCCGATTATATACCCTCTCTTACTTCTTCCAAACAAACACCAAACTATTCATTGGAAGCTTGAATTTCAGGCCAATAATAATAATAATAATAATAATAATAATAATAATAATAATAATACTGTTAAAAAGGATGGCAGAATTAACCGAGTTGATTTTATATATTGTTTTTTCTATTTTCCTTACAATTCGCTTCTCAGGCTCAGCGATGTTTCTGAGTAACTGGCCAATATTCATATTGGGAATTTTCAAAAACTGTTAAATGCTGAAGGAATCTTTTATTAGAACAGGATATCAGGTCCAGGTCAAGCAGGGGTCGTCGTCAGTGCCGGTATTATTCCGTAGGCGTAGTTCAGTTCGGGCCGGGGTCGTCTTTGGTTTAAGGGCTGGTATTGGTGCTGGTATAGCTGGTATCACGTGACGTTTCGACCTTCTCGTAGGTCATCTTCGGACGAGTCGGTTGAAGAGACTGTAGCAAGAAAGTTTGCGGAACGGTATTTATAGCGGCTCGGACCTAGAGTTGCATTCTTATTGGTCGTGCCGGTCTTGGGCGAAGCCGTGGATCTCGCCTGTTGTTTGTTGTTTTTGATTAAGCTGACCTTGTGTCAGCACGGGCTCTTGCTCACAGAGCAGCCCGTAATTCAGGAAAAGGATCTCGCCTCGAAGGTCTCGGGGATTCTCTCGTGCGAGCGCCACAGTAGTGTGCCTGGGGATGAACGTCAGGAATTCCGTCTGTAGCAGGAATCGTATCATCCTGTGGGGGCTCCTGATTATCTGGCATCGTCGGGGGGTCGCTCGCTGCTCTTCGGGCGGCGGTGGGAAGGAGAAACGTTTCTTGAGTGATGTTTAAGTTTGGTTTCTCCTTACCTATATGAAGGGCTTCTAGGAGGCGCAGACGTTGGGGATCCGTTGTGTGATCTATTATTTTGATATTAGGGATATCATTTCTTTTTATCCGTTTGTTATGAGCAGTCCTGGCGTGGGTGAATATGACTCCTTCTTGGGCGTGGCAGGAGATTCGCTTGGAGAAACGCATGGAGGTCATGCCGACGTATTTGCCGAGGCATCCTCGGACGGGGCATGTGTAACGGTAGACCACACTCGTCTTCTTCAAGGGATCCTGCAGGGGCGCCGAAGGATTGTTTCTCATCACCAGGCTGCTCGTCTTCTTCGTTTTATGATATATAATTATCTTAATATTTCTGTCTGGGTCAGCGGGGCTGACGTTTTCCTCGATGATCTTTTTGTGGGCTTGTTCGTCCTCCTTGTACCTCCGGTGGAAGTGCCCCTTGTAGAAAAGCTTGATGGGCTCTGCAACATCGGGGCGGGGTTCCTGGTGGTACCAGGCTTCCATACTTTCTTATTGACTCATCAACAGCACGATTGGTGTGTCCGTTGTCGACGAGGACCTGGGCGGCGCGCTCAAACTCAAGTGTGTTCCATTCCAGGAGGAGCAGTGTGAGAGGGCCCTCCTGACGAAGGCGCTGATGGGGAGAGCTTATACCTCTCAGGGCACTCACTCACCGTTCATGCATTCCCGTTCGTCGGCTTCGTGTACACCCTCGTGCTGATTCGGAATCTTGATGTTCGATAAGGACGTCAAGGAAGGGGGAGGCGGCGGTCTTGGCAATGTTCAATCGTGAACGTGAGGCAGAGTGTCGTGGAATGCACGTCGCAGCTGCTCTATCTCATCCTGGGAAGGGGGAGTCGGCGGAGACGAAGGTATCATCAATGTAGTGCACGAACATCCTCAGTTTCCTGGGAAAATCTGGAAGACCCTCTCTTCGAGGGGTACCCCATACAGAAATTGGCGAAAAAAGGACCCCAAGGGGAGATCACATCGCCACGCCGTCGATCTGGGTGAACATACAGTTGCGGTGAGCAGCAAAAGGGGCCTTATAGGGCAGATTTCCGCCTCCCCTTTCTTGACGTCCTTGTCGAACATTGAGATTTAACGAATTCAGCACGAGGGTGTACACGAAGCCGACGAACCATGAATGTGCATGAACGGTGAGAGCGAGTGCCCTGAGAGGTATAAGCGACTCCACCATCAAGCGATTTCATCAGGAGGGCCCTCTCACAATGCTCCTCCTGGAATGACACACACAGTGAGTTGGAGCGCGCCGCCCAGGTCCTCGTCGACAACGGACATACCCCAATCGTGCTGTTAATGAGTCAATAGGAAAAGTATGGAAGCCTGGTACCACCAGGAAGCCCGCCCCGAAGTTGCAAAGCCCCATCAAGCTTTTCTACAAGGGGGCACTTCCACCGGAGGTACAAGGAGGACGAACAAGCCCACAAAAAGATCATCGAGGAAAACGTCAGCCCCGCTGACCCAGACAGAAAATATTAGATAATTATATATCATAAAACGAAGAAGACGAGCAGCTGGTGATGAGAAACAATCCTTCGGCGCCCCCCTGCAAGGATCCCTTGAAGAAGACGAGTGTGGTCTACCGTTACACATGCCCCCGTCCAAGGATGCCTCGGCAAATACGTCGGTATGACCTCCATGCGTTTCTCCAGCGAATCTCAGCACGGCCAAGAAGGAGCCCATATTCAACCACGCCAGGATGCTCATAACAAACGGATAAAAGAAATGATAGTATCCCTAATATCAAAATAAATAATCAGACAACGGATCCCCGAGTCTGCGCCTCCTAGAAGCCCTCCATATAGGTGGGAGAAACCAAACTTAAACATCACTCAAAGAAAACGTTTTCTCCTTCCCACCCGCCGCCGCGGAGAGCAGCGATCGACCCCCCGACGATGCAGATAATCAGGAGCCCCCACAGGATGATACGATTCCTGCTACAGACAGGAATTCCTGACGTTTCATCCCCAGGCACACTACTGTGGCGCTCGCACGAGAGAATCCCGAGACCTTCGAGGCGAGATCCACGGCTTCGCCCAAGACTGGCCAGCCGATGAATGCAGCTCATGGTCTGAGCCGCTATAAATACCGTTCCGCAAACTTTCTTGCCGAAGATGACATATGAGAAGGTCGAAACGTCACGTAATCCAGCTATACCAGCACCAATACCAGCCTATTAAACCAAAAGCCGACCCCTGACCGAACTGAACTACGCCTACGGAATAATACTGGCACTGACGACGACCCTTGCTTGACCTGGACCTGATATCCTGTTCTAATAAAAGATTCCTCCAGCATTTACAATTTTTGAAAATTCCCAATATGATATTGGCCAGACTCAGAAACATCGCTGAGCCTGAGAAGCGAATTGTAAGAAAATAGAAAAAAAAAAAATATATAAAATCAACTCGCTTAATTCTGCCATCCTTTTTAACAACATTTGCCTAAAAAGAGGGTCTTCTACCAAAATAATAATAATAATAATAATGACAGAATGTTGTTTACCCCGACGAGAGCTGTAGATTTTTTGTACGACATAACTTTTATTTTGTCTCAGTGGTTTTATTATACTAAAGTTTACGGGAGGCGGGGATGGTGGCCGGTGGTTGTGGTGGTTGGTGGGGAGGGGGAGGGGGAATGAATTGTTGTTTTCCCGTTTTCAGAATAAAAATGAAAGGAATGAATAACTTTGAAGTGGAATAAATCGAGCTCTGATTCGCGATTGGGAACGTAAAAAAAAAATATGAAAGAAAATATATCTAGCTATATATATATATATATATATATATATATATATATACTATATATATATATATATATACACACGTCTATATGTATAACAGAATCACGAAAGTTAGGAACGTGATAAATCCATAAATAAAGATAAATGCCACGAAGGAAAAATACGAAGGAGTCTGCGAGATGTTTCGGCTTAAAAGCCCTTTACTGGAGCAGATACTGACAAAAATACGAGAAAAGACAATACAAGAAGGTTCGTATAACTGACAGATAGGGATTATAAAAGGATTAGTGCCTAGAATCGACACACCTGGAAGATAAGAAACCTTCCCAAACAAGCATAAACAAAGGGTGCAATTAAAGGTTTAAGACAATCATCTCAGATACAATCTCCAGACAATTAAAGGATTATAGGTGACAGCTATACGGAACCTGGTAAACAAAACCATATTCACAAAACATGACAGACATACATTACAATAAAATTTTTAATAACTCTAAGGCAATTGATTTTTATTTAAGTCAGTAATTATATATTTGAGGTCATTCTTAACATGTTTACAGATACAAGGGTCTAAATGAAAAAGGCCACGACTAACATTGAATTACAATGAAAAGTAAGTTGTATAAAGCAGATTCTAAAAGATTTCGTGATAAACACATCTCTTGACCGTGCAATTACTGAACTGTCAATCCAATTAATTCGGTGGTTGTTTTCACTTAAATGAATAAATAATGCATTGGATTTTTGCCCAGTTTTACAGAGTATTTATGCTGGCTTATAGCCTTACTTCTAAGCCCTTGCTGGACTGTCCGAGATAGAATGAGGGACAATCCATACATGGAATTTTATATATTATGTTGTTGCTTTCTCTGGGGCCATTTTTTATTAACATTCTTTTTAGTGTGTTATTATAGGAAGAAACAAGGTTGACATTAAAAAGCTTTTAACAATGGTTTAATGGTTTCAAATCCGTTAAAATAAGGCAAACTGAGAATGTTCTTAGAATTTTCTTTCTGTGTGTTATTTTCAGTATAAACTTTTTGTGGGCTTTATTATAACAAAGTCTAATATATGTGAAGGATAGCATAAATCTTTCCCTATTTTTCTTATGTATTCAATTTCTTGATCCAAATATTGTGGACTGACAATTCGCAATGCTCGTAAAAAACATAGAGGAAAAAATTGATATTTTATATTAAGATGGTGGCCTGAGAAGAAATGAACATAAGTTAAGTTGTTCGTCGGTTTCCTATAAATACTGAATTTACATTGAAATGGTTCTCTATGTATCAAAACGTCTAAGAAAGGGAGGCAATTGTCTTTTTCTAATTCTAGAGTAAACTTAATCGATGGTACCTGGTTATTTAATTTAGAGAGTAAATCATTTACAATCAATAACCGACAGGAAGAACAGCTAAACAATCATCAACGTACGATACCACTTTACAGGAATATGAATGATATTAGGTAAGTAGCGTTTTTCGAAGAATTCCATATACAGGTTTGAGAGCAATGGTGTATAAAATTTGTTGATAAAATTCACCATTGAATATAAACTTACAGTCACAAATGCACAAACTCAGAGTGAAATAATGTGACTTATAGGTAGAGGTAATTCATGCTGAGTTAGTTCATTGCCTAAGATATTCTAAAATAGAGTCTATAGGGACTTTAGTAAAAAGAGAACATACGTCAAAACTAACGAATCTATCAGTAGGGCAAAGAGAAAATTTTGTATAATTTATCAATTAAATCTAGAGAATTATATATATGAGAATCGGAGATGGTTCCAAGTAACGGGGACAAGATCTTAGTGATATATTTCGAGAGTTTATATGAAATTGAACCAAACAGTACTGATAATAGGCCGCATAGGGTTATTTCTTTGTGCGTTTTGACTAATCCCTATATTAAGTAAGGTAGCGAAGGAGAGTTGACCGACAATTTGCCTAGTAGTTCTGTTTTATCTTTAAGGATACTTTTCACTATGCTATTGAAGTTTTGGCATGGCAATGGGAAATCCTTTATCACCATTGCTCTCAAACCTGTATATGGAATTCTTCGAAAAACGCTACTTACCTAATATCATTCATATTCCTGTAAAGTGGTATCGTTACGTTGATGATTGTTTAGCTGTTCTTCCTGTCGGTATTGATGTAAATGATTTACTCTCTAAATTAAATAACCAGGTACCATCGATTAAGTTTACTCTAGAATTAGAAAAAAGACAATTGCCTCCCTTTCTTAGACGTTTTGATACATAGAGAACCATTTCAATGTAAATTCAGTATTTATAGGAAACCGACGAACAACTTAACTTATGTTCATTTCTTCTCAGGCCACCATCTTAATATAAAAAATATCAATTTTTTCCTCTATGTTTTTACGAGCTTGCGAATTGTCAGTCCACAATATTTGGATCAAGAAATTGAATACATAAGAAAATAGGGAAAGATTTATGCTATCCTTCACATATATTAGACATTTGTTATAATAAAGCCCACAAAAAGAAAAAATTTTTATACTGAAAATAACACACAGAAAGAAAATTCTAAGAACATTCTCAGTTTGCCTTATTTAACGGATTTGAAACCATTAAACCATTGTTAAAGCTTTTAATGTCAACCTTGTTTCTTCCTATAATAACACACTAAAAAAGAATGTTAATAAAAAATGGCCCCAGAGAAAGCAACAACATAATATAAAAATAAAATTCCATGTATGGATTGTCCCTCATTCTATCTCGACAGTCCAGCAAGGGCTTAGAAGTAAGGCTAAGCAGCATAAATACTCTGTAAAAAACTGTGGGCAAAAATCCAATGCATTATTTATTCATTTAAGTGAAAAACAACCACCGAATTAATTGGATTGACAGTTCAGTATTGCACGGTCAAGAGATGTCTTATCACGAAATCTTTTAGAATCTGCTTTAATACAACTTACTTTTCATTGTAATTTCAATGTTAGTCGTGGCCTTTTTCATTTAGACCCTTGTATCTGTAACATGGTTTAAGAATGACCTCAAATATATAATTACTGACTTAAATAAAAATCAATTGCCTTAGAGTTATTAAAATTTTATTGTAATGTATGTCTGTCATGTTTTGTGAATATGGTTTTGTTTACCAGGTTCCGTATAGCTGTCACCTCCATAATCCTTTAATTGTCTGGAGATTGTATCTGAGATGATTGTCTTAAACCTTTAATTGCACCCTTTGTTTATGCTTGTTTGGGAAGGTTTCTTATCTTCCAGGTGTGTCGATTCTAGGCACTAATCCTTTTATAATCCCTATCTGTCAGCTACGAACTTCTTGTATTGTCTTTTTCTCGTATTTTTGTCAGTATCTGCTCCAGTAAAGGCTTTTAAGCCGAAACATCTCGCAGACTCCTTCGTTTTATTTTTCCTTCGTGGCATTTATCTTTATTTACACGTCTATATATATATATATATCTAGTACATATATATACATATATAATATATTATATATATATATATTATTATTATATATTATATATAGATATGTATATTATAGATATGTATTATAGACGTATATATATATATATATATATATAATATATATATATATATATATATCATATAGTATATATGTCATTATATTATTCGTATTATATATTACCTATATATATATTTATTTCCATGCCATAACAAATTCGTTTTAAGAAAATTATATAATTTTCTACCTTTTAACTGCAGGTAACAAAAAACAAAGTAAGATAATTTTTGTTTAATATATATTTCAATTTTAATTTATGCCTTTTTGTTTTTAGGTGCCTTAAAATTAAAACAAAAAAAAAAAAGAAAGTTATGTATAATTACATATCTTTTTAGCACGTGTAAAATTGGGGGATTTTCTTTTCGAAGGAGCCACTCGCTGTTCTTCAGGTGAATGAGAAAATTTTTTACATATATATATATTTTCAAATTTTATTTATACCTTAAAATTACAAAATAGTTTTTTATTGCTTCCTATCATTTAAACACGTGTAAAATCAATAATTTTTTCTTTATATAACATAACATATCTATCAAAAAGAATTTTTTTTTTTACTTTTTTTTTTTCTTGGAAGTAGCCACTAGCTGCTGCTCAGGCGTTCAGGTGAACATGAAATGCGTCTTGTTCAGGTCCAACTTGAGCATCTTGAACTGCTTGTCAGTGAGCATCTGCCATTTGTACCCGAGGATCTGGGACACTTCCTCCTCCAGGATGTCGTAGGACCTCGAGCCCTTGCACAGCCACGTGTAGAACTCCAAGGACCATTCCGGGTTCTTGGGCCAGTCAGCCTGATGCAAAGGAGACGATAATAATAATAATAATAATAATAATAATAATAATAATAATAATAATAATAATAATAATAATGTTGATGATGATGATCACAAGAGGAAGGAGCACATCAATATATGTACTATCTATCTATCTATCTATCTAAATATATATTATATATATATATATATATATATATATATATGTATGTATGTATGTGTGTATATATATATATAGATGTATATATATAGGTTTTATATATATAGAATATGTATATATATATGTATATAGAGAGATCTGTATATATATAGATATATATATATCGAGATATATATATATATATATATACGATATAGAGTATATATATGATAGATAATGTAATATATATAGTTATATATATATATGATATATATATATATATATATATATATATATATATTAATATATATATATATATATATATGTAATATATATATGTATATTATATGTATATATATGTATATATATATATATATATATATATATATATTATATATATATATAGATATATTATATGTGTGTGTGTGTGTGTGTGTGTGTATATATATATATAATATATATATATATATATATATATATATATATATATATATATTTTCCTGTGGTATTCACTATATATACACATAGATAACCAACCACACAATCACGCGCGAAACAACTAAAATACTGATTCACATCAGGATCGAACCCAGGTCTTTCAATTTGAAAGACCTGTGTTCGATCCTGATGTGAAGCATAAATTTTATATGTACACATATATATACATATATGTATATCATATAATAATAATTAATAGTAATAATTTTGAACCAAAAACAAAAAATCTTTCAGTTTTATAAGGAAGTTATTTTGACGGGCACAAGTACTCAGCTAAGCCCTGACCCTTCTTTCTCCTAGTGTTTTGATGCTTAGTATGATATTAATAGAACTATAGATAATATATTATTATATATTATATATAATAATATATTATATATAATATTATATATAGCTATATATATAATATCAATATAGTAGATTATATATTATAATATTATATATATCTATAATATATATATATATTATAATATAATATATATATTAATATGTATATGTAATACGTATATATATATGTATATATATAGATGTATTATATACATATAACATAATATATACTATATATATATATATAGATATTATCTATATGATTATTATATTATATTAATATGTGTATTATATAATACGATATTTATTTATATTATATAATCTATATTATGTATTATATATAATATATATTATATATATATATATATAGTAATTATATATACTATATAGATATATATAATATATTTATATATATAATGTATATATATATTAGTATATGATGTTTATATATAATATATATGTATATGTATATAATTATATATATGATATGTATAATATATATATATATATTATAATTTTTTAATTTAATTATATAAAGAAGGTAATTAAGGATTCAGCAAGCTTTCCACTTACCTTGAGAATGACAGCATTACGCCTAACGTAGAAGTAATGTAAGTTCTTTGCCGTAAAAGCCAGCAGAAGGACTGTTGACGTAGATATTTTCTCTCGGACGACCTGGGGAAACAAAAAGGAAAGCATTTCGCTCTTATTCATGCATAAATTCATAAATTGTCCCTAATGATACAAGCACATTGTTGATAGATTGTCTTGATTCTAACCTAACTTAACCTAACCTTACCTAAAGTAACCTAGCTCATCCTGTTCTTAACCAATCAGAATTAACCTAACCTGACCTAACCAAGGCTACCCTAACTGAACCCAACCTAATATAAACAAACCTAACCTAACCTAACCTAATTTAAGCTAACCTAACTTAACCTAACCAAAACCAACATAATTTAAACTAACCTTACATAACTTTACAAGTTATATCTATAGTATCTTAACTTGATGTAATTAACTAAACTTGACCTAACATAACCTAATCTTAAAAGAACACATTCTTAACGAACTTAACCAAACATAAACTATGCTAACCTAACTTAACCCAATGTAGATGACATAAGTAAACCGTTTCTCTATTGTTTATCACCAGTGACCCCACTTTTATTCCAAGTGTTTTTCAGAATAAGGGAACTGATAATTTTTTATTTAAGAAGTAGCGATATCAAGGTACTTTAATCTAATATCAAGTAAACATAACTTAATTTGTTCGTGCAATTGGCGAAGTTACTGCAGTGACGTAATTTTAAGATAATTCCTTTGCCATTGGAATTCAGGCAAATACAGTCTGATGTTTATAAATGGTACTTCAGTTCCTGTCCATAAGAAGGTGAAAAACAATCAAATTCGGCCAGTTCTGCGTAAGAGGAAGCAAGCTTAGTTCCTATATATCCACAAAATATTTGTATTGAAACTATATCCAAATTACATTTATTAGAAGCGTTGCGTTATCTCATGTAAGGGTGAGAAAAATGAAACCATAAAAGAAAAAAAAATTAGATAAGGACTGATATCAACTGTACTCAAAATTACTCAGAACTTTGTTAAGTTCGATTCTTTCGAATGTTATTAAGTATACCTGTGTTTAGTCTGTTAAGGCCTTTTAAGAAGTAATTAATGATGTTTTCAAGAAGCAGTTATCTCTTACTACTTCATTTTGTCAGAAATATTCTCTAGATATTAATTAAATCTGTTTTCACTTCACCAACTATGATTCTTTGAAGAAAGTAAAAAAAACAAATTCTCTTTCTCAGTGATGATTTTCTAAGATTATGCTAACAATATTCTTAAGTAATTATGGTCTTCAGAAAGTAATTAGGGTCTTCAGAAAATAATTTGGGTGTTCAGAAAATAATTTGTGTCTTCAGAAAGTAATTACGGTCTTCAGAAAGAAATTAGGGTCTTCAGAAAGTAAGTAGTCTTCAGAAAGGAATTGGGGTCTTCAGAAAGTAATTTTGTTTTCAGAAAGCAACTATCGTCTTCAAAAAGAAATTAGGGTTCTCAGAAAGTAATTAGGGTCCTCTAAAAGTAATTATGGGCTTCAGGAAATAATTAGGGTCTTCAGAAAGAAATATTGTTTTCAGAAAGTAATTATGGTCTTTATAAAGAAATTAGGGTCTTCAGAAAGTAATTATGGTCCTCAGAAAGTAATTAGGGGGTTTCAGAAAGTAATTATGGTCTTTAGAATGTAATGAGGGCCTTCAGAAAAGTCATTATGGTCTTCAGAAAGTAATTAAGGTCTCCAGAAAGTAATTGAGGTCCTCAGAAAGTAATTTGGTTTTCAGAAAGTAATTAGGGTCCTCGGAAATAATTTTATTCTCAGAAAGTAATGAGGGTCTAAAGAAAGTAATTAGGGTCTTCAGAAAGAAATTAGGGTCTTCAGAAAGTAATTAGGGTCTCCAGAAAGTAATTAAGGCCATCAGAAAGTAATTAGGGTCTTCAGAAAGTAATTAAGGTCTTCAGAAAGTAATTAGGATCTTCAGAAAGTAATTAGCTATAACCACATGTCATTAACGGTATAACAGGCGGGGAATTGTACGTTAGTGTCATTAAATGTGAACTCAATTTTCCCTGCATTCACAATGAGTTTTTTGAAGAGTATTAAAATTCAATAAACCTCTCTCAAACGCAATTAGTCATTATCTTTGAATCTCGACAGATTCGTCATCAACTCGGATTATTATATACGAATCTGCCAGAAATCATTTGCACATAATCAGCGATTCTTCTTCGCGTCAATATTGAAATTTACCGGTAGGAGTTTAATTAGCAAAGTCATTTAGGATCAAAGAGCGCCCGCCTTATTTGTCAAAGGTTGCGGGGGCGAGCTGATGATTAGCTTTTCAGAGTTTGTTTACATTCGTCATTTTCATCATCAGCATTATCATCTTGATCATCATCATTATCACCATCATCATCACCTTATGAGGACACTATCATTAATCCCCACTAGGTCTGCGTCTTCCTTTAACACTTATGGTGACATTATCACTAATCCCCACTAGGTCTGCGTCTTCCTCTAACACTTATGGTGACACTGTCACTAATCTCCATTAGGTCTGCGTCTTCCTCTAACACTTATGGTGACACTGTCACTAATCTCCATTAGGTCTGTGTCTTCCTCTAACACTTATGGTGCATCACTAACAAGGTCTGCGTCTTCCTCACTTATGGTGCACTTCACTAACCCGGTCTGCGTCTTCCTCTAACACTTTATGGTGGACATTTACCTAATCCCCACAAGGTCTGCGTTCCTTCCTTTAACATTTATGGTGACACTGTACTAATCTCCTTTAGGTTTGCGTCTGCCTCTAAACATTATGGTGAACTTTATCCTAATCCCCAACTTTTAAGGTGGAACCATTATCACTTAATGCCCCACAAGGTCGCGTCTTCCTCTAACATTTATGGTGACACTATCACTAATCTCCACAAGGTCTGCGTCTTCCTCTAACATTTATGGTGACACTATCACTAATCTCCACTAGGTCTGCGTCTTCCTCCAACTCTTATGATGACACTATCACGTAGGACGTGTCCGAGTGTTCATCTCCGTTTCACCATCATCTCCCCTCCGCTATCATCTCCGTTTCACTATCATCTCGATATTATTTCATCCGTAATTTCTCTTGTGGCATCACCTACTTATTATGTAGCGCATAATATTCCTCTTGAAGATTCATTTTCAAATCCACAGAATTACAGATCATAATCCCCCGGGGGTAGGGGGTGGGGGTGGGGGGGGGGGGTGTTCGAGTAGCAATGTCAGTGCACGTATGCATCACTTCACGTTCCTTGCAGCGTCCCTTCGGGCCCTAGCTGCTATGCCCCTTTCATTACTTTTACTGTACCTCCGTTCATATTGTCTTTTTTTTTTCATCTTACTGTTCACCCTCTCCTCATAGTTATTTCACAGGGCAATTGCAAAAGGTTTTCCTCTTGTTAAACCTTTAATAAAACCTCTTTAGTCTCAATTTTCCTAGACTGGTGTATATAATGCTATTTTTGGCATACACGTTCAGTCTCTTTGATTGAGTTGTCTTCTGTGTTAGTCATTCAACAAAATCCAACCAAAAATAAATTGGATATCATTGTTCCTATGTCCTTGAAAGCTTCACGTGATTCAGGTTTCCCCAGATCTTTTATCTCTAGATAGACGATGCTTTCTGTCAGGCAAATTGTGTGAATCTTGTAGCGTTTCACTGATGAAGACAACCTCATCTGCGCATTCTAAGTCTGTCAACTTTCTTTCGATACTCAAGATTTAATTTAAACCTTCGCTTTCATCTCCAACCACTTTTTTCATTGAAAAAGAAAGGCAAACAGCAAAGGTGACATAATATATCCCTGCAGCACCCCGCTATTTTCTGAAAATTCACTGGTCAAGACTCAGGGAACTTTAAATTTGCATTTAGTTCGTTTATATTTACTTAATTAACTGAGCAAAGCCTTCCATAATACTGGTCTGTGGACGTTGTCAAATGGATTCTTGTAAATAAAAAAAATATCACTGACGGATTTTTAAATTACGTCTCTGCAGTACTGAATTCCGCTTCTCCTTATTACTGCCACTAATATTGACGCTACAAGTTCTCAAACCGGTTTAAAAGAGGAGGTATATATTTAACTTTTGCAATCGACAACAAAAACCACTATATACAAGAAACGTTACTAGACGAAGCATTAAAATTTGATCGTTACTACTAATATAAATCTTTCGTTATCTGCCATATTTATTGAAATGTTCTCTGATTCTCGGGTTTCCTTACACAGGTTCTGAGAGACGCAATAATTCCCACCGCCTATATTTTTGTTATTACCGAAGCTGTCTTCTGTCATTTCTCTCTCTCTCTCTCTCACTCACGTCACTTCGATATAATTAGTTATTTCTGTGATGTAGACGCCTTATAAATCAGACCCAGAGCGACGCCCACCTCGGGGCTCATTCAATCACTCACGGCAAGTAATAAGAATGGCGAGAGAGAGAGAGAGAGAGAGAGAGAGAGAGAGAGAGAGAGTAATGTGACCAGAGATCATTATTTCTTTGACAGGGCGTCTGGTGCAGCCGAGTTGCCAGATCGGCATTAACCCTCAAGGGTTAAGTTGCCACTTAAGCATTTCTCGAAAACTCCCTGGGCGTATTCTATCGTATCCGCTCAGATTTAAAGCAACGATGACGACTCAATACGAAAGATGGGAATGACTTCGAATAAAGAGGAAGTAGCTGTTGGCTAGCGCGAAAATTATTGAGGATAAGAATAGGGAATTGGCCGTGATTGAAAGGCTTCGAAATTGCTGTTTTCCACGAAGCTATTGCTTGTGTGTGTGGTGTGTGCGCTCGTGTGCGTGTGACTTTTTAGTGTGTATCACGTAGGTAAAAATAATGCAGACTTCTGCAGGTGTCCGGAAAATGATAGATTAATCTATCAATTCTAAGTGGCTATTTCAGATTTACACGGTGATATATATACCAACTCATGAATCTATTTTATACTCTGCGAATTATGCTCCTTATTAGTCACTGAGAAAATTTAGCGAGAGAGAAAACAAAACGTCAGAAAGAATTTTTTTAAATAAAGTGAATAGTACGAAATTGCCATTAGTACTTTGTGAAACAAGAAAAAAAAATTGTTGGACGTTTTTATGATGAAAGATTTTATTTTTATTTCAAAATCTGACACAATCTTTTACCTTGTGAAATAATGGAGAATATTGTTGGACGTTTTATGATGAAACTAGATTTCTTTATTTCAAAATCGGACACAATTTTGTCAGTGTAATCATTCATCAACAAAATGAAGTACATGTTAGAAAATGGGGAAAATGATTAGCCATTCTGTTAACCAGAATACAGCTGCAGACTGCGGTCATTTCCGTAAAAGTTAAAAATAAAAAGGAATTTTAGAACAAATTTCAGCACGTTTAATAATAATAATAATAATAATAATAATAATAATAATAAATACAGGAAGTGCAAAAACCTGAGAGATACGTACCTATCGACACAACTCATAGTCAGGGCAAGTCCTGTTTGGATGGACGGGATGAGTGTTACAAACTCCCTTTTGTTTTTTTGTGTTTTTTTGAGTTTACAGGAAATGATGCAATGGTCGTGTTTAGGTCTTAGCTACGATGCACACACAACGCCTGGTTAAATTGGGTCTTATTTCCGTTTTTTTTTGGGGGGGAAACGGCGACAACACAGCAGCAGCTGGCGCCATCGACGTGGGAAAAGGCCTGGACGGTCATACTCTCAGTTTATTATTTTTGGGAGGGAGGGGTGGTCAACAGAAGAGAGAGAGAGAGGAGGGATGAAAAAATCGCACCTATACTCGATTGTTTATTTGAGTATTTAAAACTGGTAGAGAGAGTGATGAGAGAGAAATCGGCACAAATATACTCGATTATATGTTTGAGGTATTTAACTGAGGAAGAGAGAGAAGAGAAGAGGAGAGAGAAGAAGATGGAGATGAGAGATGAGGAGAAATCGCACATATCATATACTCCGATTGCATTTGAGTAGGTTTAACTGGAGAGAGGAGAGAGAGAGAGAGAGAGAGAGACAGAGAGGGAGAGGAGAGAAGAGAGAGAGAGGAGAGAAATCGCACATTATCATACTCGATTGTATTTAGAGTAATTTAACTGGAGAGGAAGAGAGAGAGAGCAAGAGAAGATGAGAGAGAGAGAGATGAGAAGATGAGAGCGAGAGAGAGAGAGAGAAATCGCACATATCATACTCGATTTGTAATTTGAGTAATTTAACTTTTTAACTGGAGAGAGAGGCGAGGAGGGAGAGAGAGACGGAGAGACAGAGGAAGTGATAGAGAGAGCGAGAGAGAGAGAAGAAATCGCACATATCGTACTCGATTATTAATTGAGTATTTAACGAGAGAGACGAGCGAGAGAGAGAAGAGAGAGAAGAGGAGAGAGAGACGATGGAGAGAGAGAGGAGAGAGAGAAAATCCCACCCCCATAGCATACTCGATTAATTTGATTTGGTATTTAATGAGGAGAGAGAGAAGGAGAGAGAGAGAGAGAGAAGAATCGTACTAAATCATAAGCATACTCGATTGGTAATTTTGAGTATTTAACTAGAGAGGAGAGAACGAGAGAGAGAAGAGAGAAGAAGAGAGAGAGAGAGAGAGAGAGAGAGAAATCGCACATATCATACTCGATTATATTTGAGTATTTAACTGGAGAGAGAGAGAGAGAGAGAGAGAGAGAGAGAAGAGAGGCGAGAGTACGAGACGAGAGAGAGAGAGAGAGAGAGAGATATTCTCACATAATCATAACCTCGATTGTATTTGAGGTATTTAACGAGAGAAGGAGAGGGAGAGAGAGATAGAGAGAGGAGAGAAAGAAAATGCGGACATATCATTACTCCGATTGTATTTGAAGTAGTTTTAACGAGAGAGAGACGGAGAGAGGAGACGAGAGAGATGAGGGAGAGAGAGAGAGAGAGGAGAGAGAGGAGAGAATCATTAAAACTATAAGAAAAACTTTAACTTAGGACAGTATGGGTGACGGGAATTGAAGGGAAGCCTCTGTAAAATTTCACAAACATCTAAGATCACAAAAGCCACAGGAATAATAATAATAATAAAAAACTTGTACATCATTTTATAATAAGGACAAAAATTTGCCCTCACGTCCTGAATCATTTGGACTAGGATCTAGTTTTACTTAAAACATCTAATTTGTACAGATGACAAAAACAAACTACAGAAGGTATAGTAACAAAGAAAAAAATAATATTATGAAATTGAAAAAAGGAATACACAGATACACAGAAATTCGTGAACATTTTTGTTTTCAACACATACTACTGGTAATTAAGATGGTTTTCAGGTTGAGATTGTAAAATTATGTTAGTTATACATTTGGTATTTAGAAGTAAAACCCTTTCTATCATGTATGAAGAATATTATGGTGCCATAGTTAAAATCAGAATTTTCTGGTTAATATCAGAATTATGTTGGTTATGCATTTGGTATTCAGAAGTAAAACCCTTTCTAACATGTATGAAGAATGTAAGGGTGGCATAGTTAAAATCAAAATGTTCTGGATGATATCAGAATTAGTTA
>NC_061090.1:60854430-60856930 GCF_015104395.2 Macrobrachium nipponense | reverse complement strand
TGTTATGTATAGTATGCCCGTATTTGCTCTTGGGTGTAGTGCTTTGTGTATTGTCATATGTTTCCTGGTTTTCTGATCTATGCTGCGGAGTTCTGCCTTCGTCCATTTCCACTAGTTCCTGCGCTGTATCTGATTACTGGCATTGCCCATGTGTTTATGGCTTGTATCATATTTCCGGCGTTGAGTTTTGACTTGAGTATCGCCTTTAGTCTCTGCATATATTCTTTCCTGATTGTGTCCTTCATCTCTTGGTGTTTTATATCCCCTCCTTCCATTATTCCCAGGTATTTGTATCAAGTCTCATCTATGTGTTTGATGTTGCTCCCATCTGGTAGCTTTATCCCTTCAGTTCTCGTTACTTTGCCTTTTTGTATATTGACTAAGGCGTATTTTTCTGTTCCAAACTCCATCCTGATGTCCCCAGATACAATCCTTACAGTCTGGATTAGGGTATCTATTTCCCTGATGCTCTTACCATACAGCTTGATGTCGTCCATGAACATCAGATGGTTTAATTCTGTTGTCCTTTTCTTTTTCTTGAGTTGGTACCCTGCAATCCATCTTCTGTAGTACTTTTGTCATGGGAATCATGGCTACTACGAAGAGTAGTGGGGGCAGTGAGTCGCCCTGGAAGATCCCTCTCCTGATATTAACCTCTGCTAGTCTTATTCCAGAGCTTGTAAGTATTGTATTCCAGTTGCGCATTGTATTTTCCTCTGCCCCATATATTTTCAGGTATTCTTTTAGCCATGTGTGTGGTATCATGTCGAAGGCTTTCTTATAGTCTATCCATGCCATGCTTAGGTTGGTTTTCCTTCTCCTACTGTTCTTCATTACCATTTTGTCGATCGGGAGCTGGTCTTTTGTGCCCCTACACTTCCTTCTGCAGCCTTTCTGTTGGTGGGGGATGGCGTTTGTCTCCTCTAGGTAGTTGTATAGCCTTTCACTGATGATACCTGTTAGTAACTTCCACATTATTGGTAGGCAGGTGATAGGCCTGTAGTTACTGGCTATATTTCCCTTACTCTTGTCTTTTTGTACTAAGGATGTTCTTCCTGTGGTCATCCATTTGGGTGCATGGTGATTTGAGATACAATGCTGGAGTTGTTCTGCTATTCGTGGGTGTAGGGCCTTGAAGTTTTTGAACCAGTATCCATGGCCTTCATCGGGACCTGGCATTTTCTTTAGTTGGTGTCTGACTGTGTCTGACGTGATCTCTGTGAATCTTTGTTTTATTCTCCCTGTTTCTTCTTCCTTGAATTCCTGCATATTTGTTGTGTGATACCGGATATGTTTTCCCAGAGTCTCTTACTTGGCTCGGCTTTAGGAATTTCTTGGTGGTTGTCTTCCCCTCATAGCTGGCTGTATAGTCTTTTCTGGTTAATTCCGAATAGTTTGTTTTGTTGGTATCCCTTATTCCTGTTCATGTACCGTTGGATCTTATGTGCTTTGGCCTTAAGCCTCTGTTTTACATCTTCTATTGTGTTGTTTAGTCCCCTCTCTGATACTTTGTATTCTCGTTGAGTTTCCTCCTTGTTTTCTGCTTCTTAGCCTTTTTTTCTGCCATCTCTTTCAGTTTACTTAAGTCAGATCTCATCACCATGATTTGCTTTTCCAGGCGCCTTTTCCAAGGAGGTTGCTGTTTTGGTTTCTGTTGGGTTGTTTGTGCTGGTGGTGTTGGTGTTTGAATCCCCATCAGTTCTGCTACTAATCTTGCTCCTGCATATGCCAAGTTATTTGTTTCTGTGATACTGGTGGTGTGTATTATTCCCATTATTCATTGACCTCACTGTTTTCTCCCTTAATTTCTTGGTGTTGTAGGCTTTCATGGAGGAGGGATCTTTGTTCTCTCTGTATCTGGCTCCATCCATTGTCTAATCTTTTCTACCCATTCCATCCTCTCTGTTACTTCGTCGGTGTTTCTTCGTGTGTCGTTGTTTGATACCTCATCATCACTGTCGTCTTCTGTGGCATTGTCTCTCAGTTCGTCTTCGTGTAATTCGTTGTCGTGTGACATTTCCCTTTCCAGTTCTTCTCTTTCTGTTGGGGAGAGCCAGTTCATTTTCTTTGTGTTCCTTACTTCGTCTGCCAGCCTCTGCTCTGTTTGGTGGGTGTTATTCCTCTCATTCCAGATGTTGACCAATCTTCTTCTATATCCTCTCTCCGTCGGGTTGCTTCTGATGTAGCATCTCCATATTTTCTTATTTTCTTCTCTTGTCCATTTCTTCCTTTTTGCTTCTGTAGCTCCAATCTCAGGCTGTTGGTTACTGTCGTTGTGGTGGTCAGTTGCTGGATGACGACCTCCTAGTACCTGACCGTTTCCCCTTCAATTGGGTTGAATATCTGGCTGCCAGACGAAGCTCCTCTGTTGCCAGAGGTTCCATTTATGTCTTTGTCGTTTATTCCTTCATTTCTTAACATCATTGCTGAGTTTTGCTATTTAACCCATAGCTGGACCCTACCCCATCAGGGATAGGTACTCATTTACAGCTGAGTAGAC
>NC_061090.1:60836930-60844430 GCF_015104395.2 Macrobrachium nipponense | reverse complement strand
GTTCCCGATTTTCCCTTTAAAATTGAATCAAATTAATAATCACGGTTAAATTAATATGGTCTGAATGACTTACTAGATAATAAGGGTTTTGAAATCTAGACCACCTTTCCTCAGATTTGCGTCTTTCAAGTAGAACTGTCATGGTTTTCTCTTGAATAATTTAATCCGTTTTGTATTGAATCTTGATTCAAGTGAAAATCTTTCTTGTAATCCGTTTTGTATTGAATCTTGGTCCAAGAGAAAATCAGTCATGTTTATTGCTTGAATAATTTAATCCGTTTTGTATTGGATGTTGGTTCGCGTATTGGCTGTTTAAACTTTGATGTATCTTCGTATGTAGTGTCAATTTATCAGGTTATTGAATTCTTAATCAGTTCAGCATTTATGGGTGGCAATAGAGAACTGAATTGCTCAGTACTATGTTTCTGGTTATTACGAATAAAATGTGCAGTGAAAAGATCTAACTTTGCATAATATAGACAAGTTACTTGTGTGTTTTTTTCTTTTAATTATATTATTTATGAATTTTTTTTGGAATAAATATATATATATATATATATATATATATATATATATATATATATATATATATAATATATATATATATATATAACCTACATATGCTGTACTTCTTTGGCTTTGACGTATTAGTTTTCATAATGTAAGAATGTAATTTCGATCACCAGAAACAGGTATTCTGCTAATATTTCGTTACGTGGGTTTTATATTTACATGTGATGCATTTAAATATAGTTTATTAAATGTTCATTGTTATACAAATTTCCGATAAGATACTATCAAATGAATACCAGAATTCATCTGTATGCATCATCATGAGTCTATCAATTTACAATTGTCGAATAATGTGGCGTTTTAAAAATCGCGCGGGGGCGGGGGCGGGGGGCGGGGGGGGGTGTTGGATTAAATGTGCGCGTGTTGGAGAGAGCGACTGAGGGCTATGGAATGGAGATTAGTCGTCAGAATAATGTGAAGGCGATTAATTCTTTGTGCGAGCATGTGTTTGTGAGAGATGAGGAGAGAGAAGAGAGAGAGAGAGGGGGGCAGGAGCAGGGCAGGGGAGGGAAAGAAACGAAGTAATTTAGCCAAAGCAGAACAGAATTCATATGTGCGTGTATGTGTGTGTGTTTGTGAGAGAGAGAGAGAGAGAGAGAGAGAGAGAGAGAGAGAGAGAGAGAGGAGAGAGAGAAGGGGGTGGGCGTGGAATGAAGTGGAAGTTAATTTAACTGTAGAAGAAAAAACATTCCAATATGAGAGAATGAGAGAGAGAGATGATAATGACAGAGATCGATGGAAATGAGAGAGAGAGAGGAGAGACGAGAGAGAGGGAATGAAAAACGAGAAGCAATTTAGCAAAGCAGAAAAGCATTTATGTATTTGAGTTTTTGTGTGTGTGTGAGTACAAGTATGAGAGAGAAGAGAGAGAGATGAGAGAAACGAGAGAGGAGAGATGTGGGAGGAGAGAAGATCCCAGATGAGAGAGAAAATGAAAATGGGAATGGAATTAATCTAGCAAACGCAGGACAAAAGCCATTGATATGGAAGAGAGAGAGAGAGAGAGAGAAATGAAATTGGAATATTTCATCGGAAGTAGAAAAGCAGTTATTTAAATACGAACGGTTAAACTTTCCCCCAAAAAAAAAAAAAGATTCTTATACTACAGCTCGTTTGAGCCAACGGCAGGATTGGAATACATTGCAGATTCATTCCGCATTCTGATTAAAATAACGCAATGGAAATGGCCACGCCCCAGATATTTTACCCTGGAAATGTGTTAATATGTTTTCGAACTTACTTTATAGGAAACAGGATTCTCGTGATTATTTTAATTAAGGTTTTCCAATTTGCGTTTAAATAAACTAAAATAAAATGCAACGGGTTTTCAGTTTTTTTTTGGTGGCGGGATAGGCGATTATAGCCTTGCTGAATCGAGTTATCGTTACACAGGCACTATATATTAAAATTATAATATTATAATATATATATATATATATGTATATATATATATTTATAACTATATATACTATAGATATATATATATATATATTATATTTATGTGTGTTTGTGTGTGTGTGTGTGTTTGTGTGTGTACATCGAGCTACAAATGTCCTTTAAAGGACATGTGTAGCTCATAATATATGTATTATATTATATTATACATACATACACACATACTATATATATATATATATATATATATATATATATATATATTAGTATTATATATATATATATATATATATATAGGCATGCATATGTATACATACATTTTGTGTGTGCGTATTGTTTGAACAACAATTTTGTGTTGCTGAATTTTCTTCAGAATTAATAATAGCTGAAACGCAGTGATACAAGACAATACTACATTCCAGTGCTGAATGATACACAAGACTGACCTGTACGTAGTTCTCTCAGTCAAATGACATTGTGTGTGTGGAAGAAACCTGGTTCGAAGATTATCACTTTGAATCCGCTTATAAACCAGTTCTCTTTCAATTATAAGAAAAACCCACTTCTTTGTTGAAGTAAGCTTTGCAAAAGCCACATTACAGAATGTATAACAGATGATTAACTTCAGCAAAAGCTTTGAGACAGTTTTGTCAGCAGTTGCTCAGAAACTTTTGATAATACGAAACTTGTTGTCGTGGGTAACACCTTTTTTTAATCCGTTAGGGGGGTATTGCCGTCAATGCACCTCATGTGTTGCACTGTAGATACTAGCTGCTGCAGCCTTTTACATTCATTTTTATGTACCTCCGTTCCTATTCTCTCTTTTCCCATTTCACTTATCACCCTCTGTGGAATTTGTTACACAGTGCACCTGTTAGGTTTTCTTCCTGTTACACCTTTCAAACACTTTTGGCGCCAATTTCTGTTTCAGCGCTGAATGACCTCTTGATAGGTGCCAGTTTTATTCAGTTACAACTTTCGATTTGGGCTTCAAAAGATCTACGAGTGAAGTAGCGCTCTTAAAGTATTTCAGTACAACGTTTTCAGCTACTTTCTTTGGCAGCCATCTGGAGATACGAGTATCTGAATGTATTTATGGATGTCTCGTTTGTAAGGAAAGAATATTAAATATATTTATGGATGTCTCGTTTGTAAGGAAAGAATATTAAATGTATTTATGGATGTCTCGTTTGTAAGGAAAGAATATTAAATGTATTTATGGATGTCTCGTTTGTAAGGAAAGAATGTACCTCCAGCTGTCAAATAATTTGCTGCTGCATCTATGGATGTTCCTTTGTAGGGATAGAGTGTACCTCCATACATTGTTATTTGGAGCTGTGTCTATGGATGGCCCTTTGTAGTGAAAGAGTGTCCCTCCATACATAGTCATTTGCAGCTGTGTCTATGGATGGCCCTTTGTAGGGAAAGAGTGTCCCTCCATACATAGTCATTTGCAGCTGTGTCTATGGATATCCCTTTTGTAAGGGAAAGAGGTCCTCCATACATAAGTCATTTGCAGCTGTGTCTATGGGTTCCTTTGTAGAAAGAGTGTCCCTCCATACATAAGTCATTTGCAGCTGTTGGTATGGTGGCCCTTTGTAGTGAAAGAGTGTCCCCTCCTACATATCATTTGCGCTGTGTCTATGGATTCCCTTTGTAGGGAAAGAGTGTCCCTTCCATCCTGTCTTTGCAGCTGTCTAAATGGATGTCCCTTTGGAGGGAAAAGAGTGTCCCGGCCATACATAGTCATTTGGCAGCTTGTGTCTATGGATGGCCCTTTGTAGTGAAAGAGTGTCCCTCCTACATAGTCCATGGCAGCTGTGTCTATGGATGGCTTTTGTAGTTGGAAAAGAGTGTCCCTCCTACATGTCATTTGCAGCTGTGTCTATGGATATCCCTTTGTAGGGAAAGAGTGTCCCTCCATACATAGTCATTTGCAGCTGTGTCTATGGATGGCCCTTTGTAGGGAAAGAGTGTCCCTGCATACATAGTCATTTGCAGCTGTGTCTATGGATGGCCCTTTGTAGGGGAAGAGTGTCCCTCCATACATAATCATTTGGAGCTGTGTCTATGGATGGCCCTTTGTAGGGAAAGAGTGTCCCTGCATACATAGTCATTTGGAGCTGTCTCTCTGGATGGCCCTTTGTAGGAAAAGAGTGTCCCTGCATACATAATCATTTGGAGCTGTGTCTATGGATGTCCCTTTGTAGGGAAAGAGTGTCCCTCCATACATAGTCATTTGCAGCTGTGTCTATGGATGGCCCTTTGTAGGGGAAGAGTGTCCCTCCATACATAATCATTTGGAGCTGTGTCTATGGATGGCCCTTTGTAGGGAAAGAGTGTCCCTGCATACATAGTCATTTGCACCTGTCTCTCTGGATGGCCCTTTGTAGGAAAAGAGTGTCCCTGCATACATAATCATTTGGAGCTGTGTCTATGGATGGCCCTTTGTAGGGAAAGAGTGTCCCTCCATACATAGTCATTTGGAGCTGTGTCTATGGATGGCCCTTTGTAGGGAAAGAGTGTCCCTGCATACATAGTCATTTGGAGCGGCGTCTATGGCTGGCTCTTTGTAGGGGAAGAGTGTCCCTGCATACATAGTTATTTGGAGCTGTGTCTATGGCTGGCTCTTTGTAGGGGAAGAGTGTCCCTGTATACATAGTTATTTGGAGCTGTGTCTATGGCTGGCCCTTTGTAGGGAAAGAGTGTCCCTCCATACATAGTCATTTGCAGCGGAAAAACCTATGAACATCACATCATAATGGATGAACATGTACGAATGAAATTTAGGTAGCAATTTTCTCCTCTAGGTTGTTTGAATAGGGCGAATAAGAAGAACCACACGTGAAGAGGAAAGCTAAGAGAAGAAATAACGAGCGAAGAAAATGTCCCAATAACTAACGCGAAGAAGGCAAGGTCGAGATTGAGTGCTTTTCATTGTGACCATTCCTGCGCATGCGCGTTCCAGTGACTCACGATTCCTAAGGTCCAGAGAGAGTCAGCTCTTTCTAAAAATCAATCCTGAAAACCTTATCACGCGCGGAGAATGGCCATTCATTGCCCTTGCATTGATAATGGTTATTTATTGCTTTCTTGACTTTCTTTTCACCGGGAAAGGCCATTGGGACGACTGCCAGAGGCCCAATCTAGTCCCCTGGACCCTCCCCCATAGGACCCCCCCCACCCCCCCCCCCACCTGGGAGATGGGAAGGGAGGGAGGAAAGAAGGGAGAAAAGGCATTGAGCAATAAAGGGAGGAGAGACAATCACTGAGCCGAACCATCTACGAGGACAACTGATTTCCACTGAGAGTAGGACTCCTGTCGGGTGAAACAGACACTCCCAAATTCGCCAGTCCTCTGGGTCTCACCCGATGTGGTAGGGGAGAGAGATATTAAGCGATAAAGGTTGGAAAAAGACAGCCACTGAGCCGAATCATCTACGAGGGTAACTGATTTCTACAGAGAGTAGGAGGCTTGTCGGGTGAAGTAAAAATGATTGAAGTCCCTGGGTCCCAACCTGGTTGGTAGGTGGGGAGAGAGATTGTGCAGTCGGGTAAGGGAGAGAGAAAGTAGGCAATAAAGGTTGGAAAAACACAGCCACTGTGATGAATCATGTAGGAGGATAACTGATTTCCACTGAGAGTAGGAGGCTTGTCGGGTGAAGTAAAAATGTTTAAACTCACCAGCCCCCTGGGTCTCACCCTGGGTGGGGCTGGGGAGAAACGGTGCAGTGGAGTAAGGGACAGAGAAATTAGGCAATAAAGATAGAAAGAGACACTCACTGAGTGGAATCATCTACGAGGATAACTGATTTCTACAGAGAGTAGGAGGCCTGTCGGGTGAAGTAAAAATTCTCAAATTCTCCAGTCCCCTGGGGGGCTAGTGGGACGAGGGGTGGGTGTGAGAAATTGAGCAGTGTAGAGGAGATTGGCACAGAGCCGAATCATCTACGAGGACAACTGATTTCCACAGAGAGTAGGACACTCCCCCCAAATTCTCCGACCTGTTTTTCCTAGCTGAGCCGGACCAAAATAATACAACTATTTTCTTTCATCATTTTGTTCGCGTGAGGAATAATATAATAAATCCTTGCACCCATTCTCATTTGTGAATGGGACCGCCAGAACTCGCGAGAATTCCCATCATTCTCCCGGACGGTTATTTTGCATTTATGTGCAGATAAATCAGATGGCTGTCAATAGAGAGGTAGGCAAATGCTCGTCTTCAAAATGGTAGCCGTTATTCAGTGGGTCTCGCAGTTCGACCGTAAATATATTTTGAAGAAACCGACATAATAATAATAATAATAATAATAATAATAATAATAAGTAATGTAATAATAATAATAATAATAATAATAATTTTGGTAGAAGACCCCTCTTTTAGGCAAATACTGTTAAAAAGAATGGCAGAATTAAGCAAGTTGATTTTATATATTGTTTTTTTCTATTTTCCTTACAATTCGCCTCTCAGGCTCAGCGATATTTCTGAGTAACTGGCCAATATTCATATTGGGAATTTAAAAAAACTGTAAATGCTGAAGGTCAGGTCGAGGTCAAGCAGGGTCGTCGTCAGTGCCGGTATTATTCCGTAGGCGCCTACAGAATAATACCGGCACTGACGACGTACCCCTGCTTGACCTGGACCTGATATCCTGTTCTAATAAAAGATTACCTTCAGCATTTATAATTTTTTGAAAATACCCAATATCATATTGGCCAGTTACTCAGAAATATCGCTGAGCCTGAGAAGCGAATTGTAAGGAAAATAGAAAAAACAATCTATAAAATCAAACTCGCTTAATTCTGCATTTCTTTTAACAGAATAATAATAATAATAATAATAATAATAATAATAATATAATAATAAGTAATATTTATTATTATTATTATTATGTTTTATTAAAAGTAATGGCTACTTCAGCAGCATTACACTTGTAGAGATTCTTCTCTATTTTTCCGAATAGCGGCTTTTTCCGTGCTACTTAGACAGGCTAGTAGAGCGCCTATGGAGGTCATGATCAAATACAGAGTCAAAATTGGTGTATATATTTGAATTTTACAGATAAACTATGATACCATAGTTATCAAAGTCATTAACGATATATATATATATGTCTCTCTCTCTCTCTCTCTCTCTCTCTTTTTCTTGAAGCAAGCGAGCTTTCGTCTGGAGCTGCCCCAGACATCCTCGGGCTGGGAAGCTGAGGGTGGACTGATCTTGAAGCGGTGTCCGTCCTCGTTTATATTTGGAGTTGACAGCAGGGGGTCTGCCCCATGCTGATCTACTATTGGCTGGTGGCGGTAGGTCTTCGTTTTCATTGGTGGCTTGAACCGGGTCTCAAGCCACTTTCCATGCGTTGATGGTTGCGATACTGTAAGTCCTGCAGCCGCCTAGACCTCCTTAGCGGCGCGGGTTACGTCGATGGGCGTTTCGCTATGCTGCGGGACGTCACGGCTAACTTGATTATGATTGGGGCTGCGGAGTATCTGTTCGTTCGGGGCGTCGTCTTCCGTGGAGTTGTCGTGCTC
>NC_061090.1:60821930-60826930 GCF_015104395.2 Macrobrachium nipponense | reverse complement strand
CGGGCGTTCTCTCTCGCCCATAGAATCACTGGTTAATCCCTCTCGGTCGTTTAAAAAAAAGGCATTAAGGGCGGCGTAAATCCCTTCCGTTGTCACTTGGGGCGACTCGTGATCGAGGGGATTTGTTATAACGTCGTTTATAAAAAAAAAAATGGAAGGAAAATATTGTACGGCTTCTCTAAATTTCACGACACATTTAAAAAGATATATTTCGCGTCGTTTGCGGGATTTTTTTTTTTTTTTTTTTTTTTTTTCTGGGGTGGGGGGGGGGGGGGGGAAGGTCGTTTTTCTTAGGCTCATCTGATTGCGAGGATTTTTATGTGAATGTTTGTGGGAGATTCCAGATGGCTTCGTGTTTCTTTTCTTAAATACGTCTTACTATACTTTTTCTGTCTGCTATGTAAATAATCGTTTGTCTATATTTACGATTCTGTTGGTTAGTCTTAATTGATGATTTGGTAGCCTTTCCGTTGACTTAAAGCCGTGTAGGTCTAGGAAAAATCTAGATGGCATAATGTTTATTTATAACGTCTCACAAACCATTGTTTCATATCAGAAATACCATATAAAATACACTTCTTTTTTCGTACTTTTGATTTTGCAGGGCAATGCTTTGTTTAAAGCCTTTCCTTTGACTCTTTGCTGTCTAGGCATTTTGGCCTCTTCTAAATGACTTCTTTTGTTTCCATTTTGAAATGCTTCCCCACCACCCCCACCCCCCCACCCGCGCTGAAAAATGACAAAGTTGGCGAACAGATGCTTCAAAAAAATTCCCCCCAAAAAGAAAAGTGAGTTGCACAGCTTTTCCGACGTTTCTGTCTGTGCCCTGTTTCATTTTTTAAACTGAAAAAGTTTTCCCCTGATGGCTTGAATCTTGTCTATTCACGTGTCTCAAAAATACCCCTTTTTCTCTCTATTAAATGACCCAGTCACAAATGTTTTCGAAAGCGCCTCGGTGGCGTGCCACCTCGGTGGCCGCGAGTTCAATTCTCGGGCATTCCATTGAGACGTCAGAGATATAACTATATTTCTGGTGATAGAAGTTCACTCTCGACGTGGTTCGGAAGTCACGCAAAGCCGTTGGTCCCGTTGCTGAATAACCGCTGGTTCCATGCAACGTAAAAACACCATACAAACAAAAAACAAGGAAACAAATGTTTTCGCTTACTCGGGGAGTAAGCCTACCAACTACTTTGTTGTTGTTATTGTTGGGGCAGGAATTTTAAGATAGATTATTTATGACATATTCCTTAGAATGATAATGTAAAAAAAGAAAAAAAACAATAATGTGCATGTTAAACGGTACCGAAAAATTATTCCTAATGAAATATAGTGGTTTTATTTTAATTTTCGTTGGCGAAATTAGGCTCTAATTGACCTTAGATTTTAGTGCGCTGCCCGAGTAAGCTGGAGGTCAGATCATGCCTTGCCAGCTGTTGGCAACGTCTGATGTAAGTGATAAAAATTCATTCGATGTTTAAAAATGGAGCATTTTGTACATTCATGCTAGCAGAGGCAACACAGCGATGTGATTTCGCCTTGGAATCACGTTCGGTATTAAAATAAACTTCTCCAGAGTCAAATTTACAATTGACAAAACGGACGAAGATAAGAAACTTATACGGGATTTATATTATTATTATTATTATTATTATTATTATTATTATTATTATTATTATTATTATTATTATTATTATAATAAATTGATAAAATGGTTAAAATGCAAGGAAAATGGTATATATATATTACATATTATATATATACACAAATTATATATATAATATATAATGTATGCATCTCCAATGTAGCATGAAGGAACGCGTAAGAAGGTGAGTGAAAACCGGGAGTTTGAGCGAGTACTTTCGCAGTTTATACTACATTTTCAAGTTAACATTGAATACAAGACATATATATATATATATATATATATATATATATATATATACATATATATATATATATATATATATATATATATATATATATATATATATATATATATAGTATATATATATATATACACACACACACACACACACACACACACACACACACAGTATGGAGTCAGGTGGAAGAACAGAGTGAGCTTATTAAAACTATTAACAAAATAACAGACATTCTGTTTGCAGATAAGGCTAATAACAGTACGTTCACATTGTCAGTCGCTGGACCTACCGGTAGTACCTTATTGAACGAGAACGAAGAGATATAACCGTATATGAGTTTCCTAATAAGATAAGATAAAAAAAATATCCTCTATCTTTATAATCGTATTTTACGAACCCTTTCCTCTCGCTGTATCTTAAACAACGGATACGACAACCCGATATAGTTTTTACCTGCGAGCAGGGGAATATACACCTCGGCATAAATAGTGTCAAATACCACTTACAACTCACAACCGACGAGAGGGTTGTATTAGGAGGAGGTATAGCCCCCATCGTAAGTCTTATAGGCTTCCGGTATATTGCCTTGCATAAGCCCACATCGGGCGTGGGATAATTTAAGGCGGGCCACTTTATGGGACGCACTTTATCTCTCGTTTTTCGTAACACCACAAAAGCTGCAGCGTTTTCATCTTCACGCTGCGAGGAAAGTTGAAGGTCTGCCATCCTTTGATGAATAATCTCTCTTTTAACATATGCTTTTATTTTTATTTTATATTTTTTTGCTACGGGTAATTTTTACTTTGTATTTTCATTCTGCAAAATATGTCCGTTCAAGTTTTTCTTTTTACAGTTCTGGATTCATTTTCATGTTTTTTTTTACACTTCTGGAATGGTTTTCACGTATTTTACACTTCTGGAATCATTTTCATGTTTTTTACAACTCTGGAATAATTTTTCATGTTCATTTTCATGTTCATTTATACTTCTGGAATAATTTTTATGTTTTTTACACTTCTGGAATATTTTCACGTATACACTTTGGAATAATTTTCTTGTTTTTTACAATTCTGGAATCATTTTTTCAGGTTTTTTTGTTTTGGCATAATTTTCGTGTTTTTTACACTTCTGGAATCATTTTACGTATTTTACTCTTCTGGAATAATTTTCGTGTTTTTTTCTTTTTTTACAATTTTGGAATAATTTTCATGTTTTTTTTTTTTTTTTACAGTTTTGGAATCATTTTCATTTTTTTTTTTTTTTACAGTTTTGGAATCATTTTCATGTTTTTTACACTTATGGAATCATTTCCCTTTTTTTTCACTTCAGGAATCATTTTCATGTTTTTTTACACTTCTGGAGTAATTGTCATGTTTTTTTTACACTTCTGGAATAATTTCCATGTTTTTTACACTTCTGGAATCATTTTCATGGTTTTTTTTTTACACTTCTGGAATAATTTTCATGTTTTTTACACTTCTGGAATAATTTTCACGTATTTTACACTTCTGGAATAATTTTCATGTTTATTACACTTCTGGAATCATTTTTATGTTTTTTACACTTCTGGAATAATTTTTATTTTCATCTTTTTTTTTTACACTGCTGGATGCATTTTTCGTCGTAGTACACTTCTGGAATATTTTCATGTTTTTTACACTTCTGGAATCATTTTCATGTGTGTCCTTTCACATATGTTTCCTCTCATTTTCTCGTTTTTACTTCTCCAAATTCACCCCCCTCACTTCGTCTCTTTTATTCACATTCCAAACGACTTCCTTTCAAGTTGTCTCCAAAACAATTTTCTGTTTCGCCTTTTGAATAGGAACCCGAGACCTTTTATCGTTGGCACCATTAAGATGCCAAGTATAACTACCGTAATTATTTTTGTTTCTTCTCTGGTTGTAATCCGCGCGTGCGTAACCATTTCTTTCAGCTTCAGAATAAAAGTTTTTTTTTTTTTTTTGTCTCGAAAGGGGGCCATTTATTTTTTGGCGGTACAATAACGTTCTCTCGCGGTCCAGCAATTTTATTCTGGCGCGAGATCATAATTTTCTTCCGTTCCCTTTTGCTTTGGGGCAATATTTTGTCCCCTTCAATAAAATATATTATATCTCGCTGGGTTTGAAATTTCCATTCCGACGAAAGTAGTGCTCGTCGTAAGTTATCGCCTGGGTGAGTTCAGACATCGGTGGCAAACAGAGGTTAGCACCGAGAGAGAGAGAGAGAGAGAGAGAGAGAGAGAGAGAGAGAGAGAGAGAGAGAGAGAGAGAGAGAGAGACTTGGAGGATAATAGAGCGGTGGATAAAAGGAAAAGTGAAGGGGAGAGTTGGTTAAAAAAAAAGACGGTGAGAGAATGTGATACGTTGTAGAAGAGAGAGAGAGAGAGAGAGAGAGAGAGAGAGAGAGAGAGAGAGAGAGAGAGATTGTTGACAGATAAACAAAAATGGAAATGGCGAAAGATGAGTATAAAAGAAATAGAGCACGGGAGAGGATGCTAAAGACAGAGAGAGAGAGAGAGAGAGAGAGAGAGAGAGAGAGAGAGAGAGAGAGAGAGAGAGCACGTCTCTTTCCAGAACCCTTACCTCATCTAGCAGAGGGAGCCCCTCGCACCCGTCCAACAAGAGATCTCTCAATTCGAGGGTCCTCAGGTTAATCAGGTCTCCTAAAACTTTCTTGAACATGGCCAGGATTTGGCCTCCTGTGCCAAAGACGTGCTCCTCCCGTCTCTCGACCACCTGGCAGGCGAAGGTAAACCTGGAAAGGATGAATAGAAGTAATAGGAAAATGTATTCAGAAATACTCAGTGTCACACGAGTCTTTGAAATGGCACAACAGATCCACAGATCTGTTTGGATACTAATATATTTTTAGAAATTGATTTATTCAGAGAGCCTTCGGGAAGCTGCTCGATTCCCCTTTTCCACAGATGTATTTTGAAATAGAAGTGTTTTTTGGTTTTTCGAGTTTTTCTTGTTTTTAAGTTTTTTTTTTCCCTTTGCTTTTCCTTATTTTTTTTGTGTATAAAGTTTTTTCTTGGTTTTTAGGATTTTTTTTTCTTGGTGCTTAATGTTTTTCTTTATTTCTGGTTTTTAAGGTTTTTGTTTATTCGTA
>NC_061090.1:60811930-60816930 GCF_015104395.2 Macrobrachium nipponense | reverse complement strand
AAGAAGTATTCGTCAAAAAAATATTTTATGAAGCCTTTATGATGTTGCATTGGTCAGCGATTTCAAGAAAACTCGTCGACATCAGGGTTGGCAGTGATTAAATCAAATCGATTTAATCAAGTGATTAAATCAATAATTCTTTTCATTAGAAATAATTTTAGTATATTTTTTTATTTCTTTTTAATTTAAAAGCAAAAAAAAAAAAAAATTGAAAAGATATGGGTTGGAGGTTAATAAAAACGTGAGCATAACTGTGCTGCATCTATTTCTTTTGATATAAAATAAATTGTAAATAGATACTTTAGGCCAGAACTGGAAACCTTAAAGATAAATCAATAGTAATCCTGTCATAAAATACATTTTGAGGATAAAAAGGATTGAAAAAACATCTAACAAATAAAAAATTAACAAATAAATCAAAAGGATCAAATAAATAAAAAAATCAAATAAATCATTGATTTTTTATTTTTTGTTTTTTATGTAAAAAAAATCGCCAACCCTGGTCCACATTAATTCAGGGTAGTTATTTTGGAAAGCCTTTATGATGTTACATTGGTCAGCGATTTCAAGAAAATTCGTCGACATTAATTCAGGATAGTTTTAAGAGTTATAAAAGAAGTAGCACAGCCAAAGAATGGTACTGCCAAGTTTGAGAAATTTGTCAAATATTCGCAAAAACTGGGGTTGCGAATTTGGCGCAAATACCGGAATTAAATCAATGTTATTGGCGTGGAAAAAAGTACTACAGAATATTGCAGACAACAGAAGATCCTCTAAAGGAAAGGTTATATACCGTGCTCTCTCTCTCTCTCTCTCTCTCTCTCTCTCTCTCTCTCTCTCATCTCTCTATCATATATATATATATATATATATATATATATATATATATATATATATATGTGTGTGTGTGTGTGTATATATATATATTATATATATATATATATATATATATATATATATATATATATTGTGTGAGTGTATATATTATATTTATCTATCTATCTCTCTATTTATCTATATATATATATATATATATATATATATATATATATATATATATATATATATATATATATATATATATATAACGCGCGCGCGTGCACACACCCACAGCGTATGAATCCGGTAAGTATTTGCGTAAAACCAATAAACCCATATAAGATGCAGTTGGACATGGTTTCCACGACCTAGATGTCACCAACCCTATTCTGTTCAAAAAAAAAAAAAAAAAAAAAAAAAACAATATACCTACGCTATATTCCTCTTTTCCTTCAGCCAACGTCACTCGAGAATGCCTTACCATGGACGCGATGTACCGTTGGCTGAGCGACAGGTACTGGAACACCTTTTCCAGGAGGAGGTCTGGAAGCAGGTTCCAGTGGCTGTAGACTTTGTTCGCTTCGTCCTCTTCCTTTTTCTTTCGCCTCGCCTTGACTGGCTTTCCCATTTCTGGGAGAGGTGAAGAGAGAGAGAAAGAAGGAAGAAAAGAGATTATTAAGAGCGAAGTCTTCTACGCCTCTCGAGTTGTTTACTGCGAATGGCGTTTCTGAGGGAAGTATGTTTTTTTAAGATGTGTTTTTTCGAGTTTTTTTTCTATTTGTACAAAATGAATGTGACTCCTCTCATGGCAATTCGATTACAGTTAGGATTCTCGGTGTTTCGCAAGTGACAGCGTAGTATGTTTTGGAGTATATAGTATATAATAGTGTTATATATATATATATATATATATATATATATATATACCTATATATATTTATATATTTTATATATGTATATATATATGTAGTATTTATATACAAATTTATGTATGTATTGTATTTGTATATATAAACATATACATGTTTATATATGTATACATACATATATATTTATTTATATATACATATACACACACATATATATTTATATATATATATATATATATATATATATATATATATATATATATATATATATATATATATATATTTTATATATATATATATACACACACACACAATAGTTTTTGAAATAAAATACCGGAGATAGTTAGATTGACATCTGAAAAATATTATCATCAATAATAAACAAATCCATTCAAAGATATAACAACAAACATTATTATCAGTTTTCATTCCATACCCTAATACTATCATCAGTAGATGAAGATTTAAAAAGAATAATAGGTTCCAGGGAGCAGATACAAGGGTCCAATAACCTGGTATGAGGGAATGGAAAAAAAACCACACACAGTATAAGGGGAAGGTTGTTAACTAGCGCTGAGTAGTTTTTCCTCTTTGGGTGATTGTGATTTTGTCTTGGGAATGGGAACTGAAACGGGAATGGGAATCAACCTGGGAAATTACGAGCGTAGGACAGAGCCGTAACAGTGAATTATGTGCTTTTTTAAAGATGGCAGTAGTTTTTTGCTGTAATTCTATAACTGAAAAGTTAAATACATTTTTTTGTGGATCTATTTTTTATATTTCCAGTTGTGAAAGAATCAGAAAATGCGCAAATTATGTTGCAGTATGGTACCCACTGAATGTAAATAATTAACTTACTTTTTTGTGTTGAGTTATTAGTTTTTTTCATATTTGCAGAAGTGAAAGAATTAGCTTTTTATATTTCCAGAAGTGAATCTGAAAATGCCCAACCTATGTCGCAGTATGGTACCCACTGTATTTAAAATAATTAATTACATTTTTATTTGTTCACCTATTAGTTCAGACTTTGTGATGTAATTAAATATCCTTTTGTATTGTGTATATGTGTGAGTGTGTGTGTATATGTGTGTGTTTGTGTGTGAGAGAGAGAGAGAGAGAGAGAGAGAGAGAGAGAGAGAGATTTAAAGTGTAGAATAAAGAGTAAATTTAGTAGTGTGTGAGAGAGAGAGAGAGAGAGAGAGAGACGAGATGAGAGAGAGGAGAGAGACGAGAGAGACTGAGAGGATCATTTAAAAATGTAGAATATAGAGTCATTTAGTAGTGTGCGTGAGAGAGAGAGAGAGAGAGGAGAGAGAGAGAGAGAGAGAGAGAGAGAGAGAGAGAGATATTTAACATGTAGAATAAAGAATATATATATTTAGTAACATATCCCCCTGAGAAACGAGTTAAAAATCTCCAGTTGGAGTCACAGGGCACCTCTAATATTTACAAATCAAAATAGTTATCTAGAAGTAATGAAATTTGTAGAAGTGTGGGAGTTTTTTCTTTTTTATTATTATTATTACTGAGGCCCGAAGAGAATGCGACGACAAAATTCACTGGTGCAGTATGCAGAGACCGTCCAATAGGTTTTATTTCCTCAGTTTTGCACCCAAGTCTTTTTTGTTGTTGTTGTTGTTGTTGTCTTGTGGGGATTTGTACAGGTACTAATACAAACACAAATTCACAAACGAGTTGCTCTATCATGATGACTCCTCCTCCTCCTCATTCTCCTTACACTGTTCAGAGAAACTATTGCAGGGTGAAATGAAATTAATCTTGAGATCAATTTCCAACGATACCTCAAGGTTTCTGTAAATGCCAGAAACTCCCAGCGGTCTCATAGTTATTTAAAGTGAGCGATAAAAGGAGTCGGATCATTCATTATCCAGACCGAGGAGGAGTCATGATGCACCATTCTATGTCTTCAGAGAACGTTGAATTTTACTCTTTAATTCAAAAAATTGTTCTGCTGTTTTTGTGAGCAGATTTCGTTGCCAACGACGAGAACCCAGTTGGTGGTCGGCAACGGATGGTTCGGAACGGCGTCTTGTCCTTATGAAGTTAATGACATTGTTTTGTCAATAATAAGTGGTGTGATTGACAGGTAAACAGAGAGAGAGAGAGAGAGAGAGAGAGAGAGAGAGAGAGAGAGAGAGCTGTGATTTTTTGGTAAAACCCCGTGAAAATCATCCTTATAGAATGACCTCGACATGCTGATGCAAGAATAATTCCAAGAAAGGGGTTTTTTGGGGGGGGCGGGGGTTGGGAGAAGAGGGTCACACAATTAGGTTGGTGGGAGGTGGGGGCGGCGGGTTTCCACTTGTCCTTCAGTAGCAGTGGGGGAAAATACCTAAAATGAAGAGAGAGAGAGAGAGAGAGAGAGAGAGAGAGAGAGAGAGAGAGAGAGAAAGATAGAGTAGATAAAGAGAGAGAGAGAGAGAGTAGAGAGAGAAAAGGGGAAAGATAAATAGAGAGAGAGAGAGAGAGAGAGAGAGATTTGTCACAATTCTGTTAAAGAAATCATGTCCAAAACATGTTTTATATAATGGGAAACCGTTTCACACAATGCAGTTACTTATCCATTTTACGTAATAGTTCGGAGAACTGCATGACAAAATGCAGTGGGAGGGTCTAGCTATTTGGGGGGGAGGGAGGGCGGGCCAGGTTGCACCCAAAACACGAAGAGGGGGGGGGGGGGTTGGAGGGTAGGGGGGCTTGCGTGGTTCCTCCTCCTGGTGACAGAGGCACCTACCATGTTCCTCCCATAACTGCATTTTAAACTCACGACGTTCTCCTAGTGAACGAGTTCGAGTGGTCAGTTCCGCCATTGCTAATACAACTACAGTGTCGGAGGGGCAAATGACCTAATAGATATTTAAGATCCTCTCTATACCTGAAGATTCGACTTTTGTTTTTGGGGGGGGCGGGGGGACGCTTCTCTCATCTATATAACTGGTGGTGAAATAAGAGCAGATTATTCTGAATTCGTGACACAGAGACTGGGGCAGTCGACAATGGTCGGAGAAGGTTGCGTTTATGTAAATCAGATGTTTTTGTCACCTGAGAATCACATCAGAGTTGACATTGAGAAGCTATATATTATTTTTTTTTTTAAATCTGAATTTTTAACGTATGATTTCATATGCCAGAAATTGAGAAAATGCATTAAATGATTTCATATACTGGAAATTGACAATATACATTAAATGATTTCATATACTGGAAATTGACAAAATGCATTAAATGATTTCATATACAGGAAATTGACAAAATGTATGAAATGATTTCATATGCTGGAAATGGACAAAA
>NC_061090.1:60804430-60806930 GCF_015104395.2 Macrobrachium nipponense | reverse complement strand
CAATATCTGAAAACCAGTGAAGACGAGTGGCTAAAGAGTGCATGGGAAAAAGGACTAATAAAAGTAGACGAAGACCCAGAAATATACAGAGACAGGAGAAGGACAAACAGAACAGAGGACTGGCACAACAAACCAATGCACGGACAATACATGAGACAGACTAAAGAACTAGCCAGCGATGACACATGGCAATGGCTACAGAGGGGAGAGCTAAAGAAGGAAACTGAAGGAATGATAACAGCGGCACAAGATCAGGCCCTAAGAACCAGATATGTTTAAAGAACGATAGATGGAAATAACATCTCTCCCATATGTAGGAAGTGCAATACGAAAAATGAAACCATAAACCACATAACAAGCGAATGTCCAGCACTTGCACAGAACCAGTACAAAAAGAGGCATGATTCAGTGGCAAAAGCCCCCCACTGGAGCCTGTGCAAGATACATCAGCTACCTTGCATTAATAAGGGATACGAGCACCAACCTGAAGGAGTGATAGAAAACGATCAGGCAAAGATCCTCTGGGACTATGGTATCAGAACAGATAGGGTGATACGTGCAAATAGACCAGACGTGACGTTGATTGACAAAGTCAAGAAGAAAGTATCACTCATTGATGTTGCAATACCATGGGACACCAGAGTTAAAGAGAAAGAGAGGGAAAAAATGGATAAGTATCAAGATCTGAAAATAGAAATAAGAAGGATATGGGATATGCCAGTGGAAATTGTACCCATAATCATAGGAACACTAGGCACGATCCCAAGATCCCTGAAAAGGAATCTAGAAAAACTAGAGGCTGAAGTAGCTCCAGGACTCATGAAGAAGAGTGTGATCCTAGAAACGGCGCACATAGTAAGAAAAGTGATGGACTCCTAAGGAGGCAGGATGCAACCCGGAACCCCACACTATAAATACCACACAGTCAAATTAGAGGACTGTGATAGAGCACAAAAAAAAAAAAAAAATAATAATAATAAAAAACCTTAAAGGAAGAATGTAACAAGAATAAAAATTTTTGCTTTCCTCCCAGAATAAAATGGTTAAAAAAAAATAAAAAAAACTTTGAAGGAAGAAAGTAACAAGAATTAAAATTTTAGCTTTCCTCCCAGAATAAAATTGCTTAAAGAAAAAAAAAAGAAAAAAAACTTGAACGAAGAATCCTGACTTGCAGAGTTTGCCTAATCCCGGGAGGTAACGAGGCCCATAAACATACCTGGATGTTTCCAAAGATCCCCTCGGTACGGGGGGTAGGGGTTGGGGGGGAAGTAGTGTGCCGGGCATGAATGTGCATACAAATGAAGCCAAATTGTGGCAAGGTAAAAATGCCCCCTAGGGAGAGACGCAGTAAGAGTACTGGTAGCTTATGGAATTCTTTTATCAATAATTTCCTTGCTCGTACCTGAGTTTACCAACAGCCCCCCCCCGCCAAACCCGCGCCCCAGGAAATACTGGTGTGTGGTCGAAAGAGGCCAATCTCGACAGGTTAATGACTCTTAGAAGTTGTTGGTAATGAGACGCTTTAAGCTTGATAAGTTGCTGCTCCGGACTTGTTTTACTTCATAACAGGGAAATGAGACTGACTGGATTTAGCCTTCTTTATTGTTTGCCAAATTAAACTGGCCTTACGCTAGCACGGGCTCTTGTTTAATGGGAAGGGCTAAAGGACTGACTTGTTTGTTAGGTTAGACTGGCTTTATGTCGGCACGGGCTCTTGCTTAATGGGAAGAGCTAAAGGACTGATATGTTTGCTAGATACGGCTGGCCTTATAACAGCACGGGCTCTTGCTTAATGGGACAAGCTAAAGACTGATTTGTTTGCTAGATCGACTGGGTTTATGCCAGCACGGACTCTAGCTAATGAAAAGAGCAAGGGAACTAACCAGATTTATCGTTGTTTATTGTTTGTCAAATTAAACTGGCCTTATGCCAGCACGGGCTCTTGCTTAATGGGAAGGGCTAAAGGACTGATTTGTTTGCTAGATACAGCTGGCCTTATGCCAGCACGGGCTCTTGCTTAATGAAAAGAGCTAAGGGACTCAATGGATTTGGCGTTATTTATTGTTTGCCAAATTAAACTGGCCTTATGCCAGCACGGGCTCTTGCTTAATGGGAAGAGCTAAAGGACTGAATTGTTTGTTAGATTAGGCTGGCCTTATGCCAGCACGGGCTCTTGTTCCTCTGAGCAGTACTGATACCTGAATCATGTAAAGGATAATCGTGATTTGACTATATGAGAAATCTACCTTTTTTATGATGTGGTTAAAATAACTTCTTTTTTATAAATTGGAAAGTTGTCAAAAAATATTTCTCTTTCTGATACTAAAGGATTACAAGCTAAATTTGTTGTTTTTCTTACTCATGAATACAATTATTTATTTATTTATTTATTCATTTATTGATTTATTTATTAGTTTTTATTTATTTTTAGTGAAGGTAAAACCATTCCCGTTTTTTCTAATGGAAAAGTTGCCAAATGTTTTTGTTTCTGTGCATCGCT
>NC_061090.1:60771930-60796930 GCF_015104395.2 Macrobrachium nipponense | reverse complement strand
TTTGTATGAGTGTATGTATATTAAATAGGCTCCTTAGTGGTTACAGTCTCTCCACACCAGGTAAAGACCAAGAATACGATGTGTGCATGTGTCGTATGTCGTACGCGCATATACAAAGACTTTGACATTTCACCTGTATATTGTACTCAGTCCAGCTGGCTGGATATATTGCTGCTCTTTTCCCGTCTCTCCCCTCTTCCCTCCTTTCACCGATTCTCATGTATTCCCGTTTTTGCAAAAGTTTACCTTATCCCTCATCCGCGATCAAACACAACTAAACTTTTATAATATCGGCTTTCATAAAATCCCCTTATTTCTTTCCAGATCTTTTTACGCTCCCAGGTATCTTTTTTGGTGGCACTTTTTTTTTTTTCGTATCATCCCTCTTTCCAAACGTCTCTCGTTTATTCCCTATTTTTGCAAAAGTTTACCGTATGAAGCCGTCAGGAAACACACTGATCATCTTTTCTCAAATAATAGCTTTCATAAAACCTGTTTCTTTCCAGATCGTTTTACACTCCCTGTTTATCCCTTATATATATATACTATATATATATATATTATATATATATATATATATATATATATATATATATTATATATATATATATATATTCACATCGTCAGTGAACCAGCCTCTTCTCTCATCAGACCCAACTCTTTTATTCCGAAAATATTTTCAGGAGTTAACTGTTCCATTCGTCCACTAATTCCACCGATCACCTCTTGTCCTATTCTAAAACCACTCATTTTACTGAGACTCAAACTCGTATGTACATCAGTAACTTTTTAAGTTTTCCCCGCGTCCATTTTAACACAAATTGTCCCGTTTTGTTCACTTAAATTGTAAAAGTTCCTTCCACTGAAAACAACCTCGAACTCTTTCACTTAAATTCTGTAGTTTTCCCATCCTTATCCCAAATCAAAATTCTTACCGTCTACAAACATCATCCATTCTCGACTTCTCTGTAACTATTTTCTCATTCCAACTCGTAATGTCCTTTCTCTGACTTCTCGTGTCAATCTCTCGATAAGTTATTAGACACCACAAGCCTGGGGATACGCGATACACCCTTGCATCAGTCCTTTTTTTTTTCTTTCTTTTTTTCCAATACCCAACCAGCCAGTCATTCTCTTCTTTAGCATGGTCTGACGCAACCTTCGATTTATGTCATTGCCTTTGTTAATTATGTCAAGAACTCTATCAAATGTATGCAAGTAACATAAATATTCTTTAAACACGCATACAGATACACACAGATATGTATACATACACCTTTATATATATATATATATATATATATATATATATATATATAGTATATATATATATACTATATATATATATATATATTATATATATATATATATATATATATATATACTATATATATATATATATACATATATACTATACTAATATATATATATATATATATATATATATATATATAATATATATATATATATTATAATGTACGTGTGTACGTCACACACACACACACATTTATATATATATATATATATATATATATATATATATATATATATATAGTGTGTGTGTGTGTGTATGTGTGTATATCCCTGTATGCGTGTGTAAAGGATAACAGTGCTCTTAACAGACGAACGTACACACGTTACCACTACGTATACACTGTACATCCCCGCGCAACAAATCCGTCAAAACAAAACATCTTTTTTTAACGTTGAACGAATTTTCTTAATAAAGCAAATTCGCCTTATTTAACCACCGAGAAGCCTAACCTAATCATAAAGATGATCCTAAATGTTATTCATTCAGAATGAAGCTTCGACATTTCAAAACAAAACAAAAAATCTGTTTTTTTTTCGGTCGTCGAAGCCAAAGTCACCTACTCAAAGGTTGGCTCCTCTCCAGAGGAACGAACAATCCCGGCAAAGTCTGGCGAGGGCTTTCGCCTTGAACCTGTGGATTCTCTCTCTCTCCTCTCTCTCTCTCTCTCTCTCTCTCTCTCTCTCTCACGGCATTTTTGCGCTTTATTATTTTTTTAATGAAGTATTGTACGTAGTGTAGCCTATGTGCGTGTGTACACGTTTGCGTTCACGCAGGCACATGTGCAGATATATTTATATATGTATGTGTATATACGTATATAATTTTATATTATATATTGTATGTATGTATGTATATACACATACATATACATAAATGTATATATGTATATTTATATGAGAGAGAGAGAGAGAGAGAGAGAGAGAGAGAGAGCGTATCTATATATATGTGTGTGCATTAAACAGCGTGTGCAGTTTATATTTGTGAACGGCGTCTGGTTCCAACACGCGCCCAATTTTACTGACGGAACCAGCTGTCCCGCGAGACCCAGTTTATTCTGCGTCGAAATTAATAGCCCTTCGCCCAAGGCCTATAATTACTCCCGTATTTCATAGGCCTTTTGCCCAAGCTTTTCACTCCCAAGTTTTTTGTTTTTTTTTTTTCTTCTCAGGCATTGTTAGAACGTTTTTTTGATTTTTTTTCTTTTTTTGTGAAAATACGATTATGAAACAAATAATTTTATTTTTAGAAGTTTATGAAATATTTATCTTTTCGTCCTTTTTTTTTCAAGTCTCGGATATCTTAGAATTTTAGCTGTTACTGCCATTTGTCGTAGGCCTTTTGCCTATGCTTTTCATCCACAAGTTTTTTTTCTCGCTCTCTCTGGCATTTCAACGTTTTTTTCTTTTGTAAAGAAGATTATGAAATATCTATTTACAGAAGTTTTTGAAATATTTATTTTTTCGTTTTTTTGAAGTCTCGGATATCTTAGAATTTTAGCTCTTCAACTTTGGCTTATAATTACTGCCATTTGTCGTAGGCCTTTTGCCTAAGCTTTTCAACCCCAAGCTTTCTTTTCCTCTGGCATTACAACACGTTTTTTTTTTTAAAGATTATGAAATATCTATTCGAGAAGCTTAAAGAAAGATTTATTTTTTCATTTTTTTTTCTTTTTTGTTTTTGTTTAGGTCTCGGTTATCTTAGAATTTTAGCCCTTCACCATTGGCCTATAATACTGCCATTTGTCATAGGTCTTTTGCCTAAGTTTTTTCACAAGTTTTTATTCCATTTCTGTAGGCAGCATTTCAACATCCTTGGAATATGGGATTAGTTTTTGATATAAAAAGAAAAACAATCCTGAACATTTCTGACGAAAGCGTCCTTCGGTATTTGAAATATTAACAAAAATAATCCTGAACCTTGATGTCCCTCAGTCAGTTTTTGAAATATATAAAAAAAATAATCCTGAATTTTTTTAACGAAAAAGTCCCTCAATTTTTGAAATATTAACAAAAATAATCCTGAACTTTTCTGACGAAAACGTCCTTCAGTTTTTCAAATATTGCCAAGAACAATCATGAACCTTTCTGACGAAAACGTCCTTCAGTTTATAAAATATTTAAAAAAACAAAATCTTGAACCTCTCTGACGAAAACGTCCTTCAGTTTATAAAATATTAAAAAAAAAATAATCTTGAACATTTCTAACGAAAACGCCCTTCAGTTTTTGAAATATTAACAAAGTCAATCATAAACCTCTCTGATGAAAAATGTCCTTGGCGAACCATTCCTTGGCCATATATTACTTGCATCTCATGTGGCAACATACGCCAAAACTACAGCTGACGGTCGATAATAATCCCACGAAAAACAAACGAATAGATTCATCGGGTGCAGGAATATCTGCAGAAGATAGCCAGTTTATTCGAGATAGGTGACCGAAGTCCGTTGCCAAGCAGAATGATCTAGACAAGTGAAAATGCAGAGACTATTGTGGTCTTTGTGCGTTGTTAAGGGCCGAGGATGGCCTAGGTTGACTCGGTCCCGTGGAAGACGAAATTAAAACCCCGCAAAAAATGAGTTTTCATTTGTTAGGTCTTCTGTAATGATAGATATATTTAATGTGCCTTTCCACATATATGTCCTGTAATAAAGACTTTTTAATGTTTGTTAGGTCTTCTGTAATGATAGATATATTTAATGTGCCTTTCCACATATATGTCCTGTAATAAAGACTTTTTAATTTGGTAATTCTTCTGTAATGGTAAATATAGTATAGTTGACGTACCTTTCCAATTCCAAGTCATTGCATAGAATGTGCCAGTATTTACACTAAAAATTTTATACAGAAGGTAAACCCTATTCATATGGAACAAGTCTACCGCGCGGGGACCACTGACTTGAAATTCAAGGGTCCAAAGAACAATATGGTGTTCATTTGAAAGAAGTAACAAGAGTGTCGTAGGAAATAGAGAATAAAGAGGTCAGTTAACAGGAGAGAAAAAATAAATCCACACATTAATAAATAAATGGATAAAGATGTGAGGGAGTGATTGAAATGTACTGTAATGTGTAAGTGTGTTCTCTTCCGTGAGGTCATGGTGTCATAAATTTATTAGTTGAAAACTTAGGAATTTCATGAAAATCGTTAAGAGCCAAGATTGATTTTGAAGAGTTTGTAATTTCGCCTGATGAATAACAGTCACATCATGGAGACAGTGACAAGGCATATTAATATATCCATAAAAAGGCTTAACCAGTGAAACCTGAATGAATATGTAAATAAAGCTACCGATAAATAAAACGTGATAATGAGTAAATGGATGAAATTATCGGTAAATAAAACGTGAAATACAACGAACTTGAAAACCCGAAATGAAATAGAGGCTACAGTCAGTGGTATTAATAAAACAAAACGTGCACCCTAGTGTAGTTTCGAGACAGCCTAGGGATGAAAGGGAGTCCTCAAATCCTATTAGCCTTTGGAAAGATCATAAACGGCACAGGACTTTCAGAAGCGTCCTACCGAAATTTGATTAAATTTGGAGAGCAGTCAGTTACTCCTTCATATATACTATATGTGAGGTCCAAAACCAAAGCCAAACCATTTTAAGAATAATTTGTGCAATACGCCTTGTGTGTATATATATATATATATATATATAATATATATATATATATGTATTTATATATATATTTATATATATATACATACATATATATATATATATATTATTTATTTATTTATTTATTTATTTTATATATATATATATATATAATATATATATATATAAAATACATATATATATATATATATATATATATATATATATATATAATATATATATACATATATATATATATATATATATATATATATATATATATATATATATATATATATATATATATATATATATATATATATATATATATATATATATATACTGTATATGTATATATAAATGTCTGTCATTTTACAAGTATTTTGCAATACTGGTACTTGAATGGGAACGAGAATGAAAATCGATTAAATGACTTGAGACTGGACTTCAAATGGACATAAATGTTTGACAGAAGGAATCTGACGTAAAGTGACCTTTGCCTGCTTATGAGATGGACAAATAATTTTTCGGTACTGTTTAACATGCACATTATTTATTTTTTAAACTTTCGTTTTAATAAACAAATCATAATTAGCCCATCCTAAAATTCTGTATCTTTAACTCCACGCGAAACACTTTTTTCAGAAATTTTTGGGTTTTCCCACAGACCTTTACTAACCTTCTCCCCCCCCTCCCCCCCACAACAAAATAGTTTGTATGCTTACTCCCCGTGTAAGCGAAAATTATCTTTTATGGTGTAACGACGTACCACTTTATGTCGAGGAAAACGCCTTCTATTACAAAGGAGAAAAAGGAGATAAACTGCTTAGATCATCTTGAGAAAAAAAGAATTAACTATTTATTAAGTGAAAAAGATCTCCAGTTCCATTGGAAAGGGAACCGTTAACTTTACTGAAAGGAAAGAAAAAAAAATACTAACTTGGAAGAAAGTGGTAGTTTACTTTTTGTAGAAGAAAAAGAAAGATCTCTGTTATTTCGAGGAAAAAGATGCCTAACTTTACGAAAAAAAACCCACCTATTTGATAAGAGTAAAGGGACCTATATAATTGAAGAAGGTTAAAAATCTCGAATTCATTAAGAAAACGAAAGCAGGTCAAAATTAGAGAGAGAGAGAGAGAGAGAGAGAGAGAGAGAGAGAGAGAGAGAGAATGTCTGACTGTAATAGTAGAAAAATGACCTTAAGTTTTACCGGGAGTTGCTCCTACTAAATCAGGAGAGAGAGAGAGAGAGAGAGAGACCTTACCTTTACAGACCTTACATCTTGTTCGGGTTGCCCCAGGTCCCTCAGTGTGAGGCACCTCTAATGTCTACCAGAGGTTGCTAGTACATCTTCCGGTATATTTGCATCTTCCAATCTTGGATGGTCTGGGATGCAGTTTAGATATTTGTCGAGCTTATTCTTAAACACATCTACGCTCACTCCTGATATATTCCTCAGATGAGCTGGCAACGCATTGAATAGACGCTGCATTATCGATGCTGGTGCGTAGTGGATTAATGTCCTGTGTGCTTTCCTTATTTTTCCTGGTATAGTTTTGGGCACTATTAATCTACCTCTGCTTGCTCTTTCTGATATTTTTAGTTCCATGATATTTTCTGCTATTCCTTCTATCTGTTTCCATGCCTGAATTATCATGTAGCGTTCTCTTCTCCTTTCTAGACTATATATTTTAAGAAATTGTAGTCTTTCCCAGTAGTCCAGGTCTTTAACTTCTTTCTATTCTAGCTGTAAAGGACCTTTGTACACTCTCTATTTGTGCAATATCCTTTTGATAGTGTGGGTACCATATCATATTGCAATATTCAAGTGGACTACGAACATCTGTTTTATAAAGCATAATCATGTGTTCAGCTTTTCTTGTTTTGAAGTGCCGTAACAACATTCCCATTTTTGCTGTACATTTTGCCAACAGAGTTGCTATTTGATCATTGCATAACATGTTCCTATTCATCATCACACCAAGGTCTTTAACTGCTTCCTTATTTGTGATTGTCTCATTATTAGGTCCCTTATATGCATATAGCTTTCTTTCTCTGTCTCCATAATTTATTGATTCAAATTTATCAGAGTTAAATACCATCCTATTTACCTCTGCCCAATCATATACTTTGTTAAGGTCTCTTTGTAGAGCGTTCCTATCTTCATCACAAGTAATTTCTCTACTATTCTTGTGTCATCTGCGAAACTACTCACTACCGAATCCTTAACATTATGTCTATGTCTTCAATCATAAATAACAAACAGTATTGCAGCTAACACCGTACCTTGCGCACACCGGATATTACCTTGGCTTCATCCGATTTCTCGTCGTTTGCAATAACTATCTGTTTTCTGTTGTGTAAAAATTCTTTTAACCATCTTCCTACTTTATCCACGATATTGTGTTTTCTAATTTTTTCGCTAATATATTATGGTCCTACTTTATCAAAAGCTTTTGCAAAGTCTAAAATAAACCACATCTGTTTCATTTCCGCTTTTCATATTTTTGAAATATGTTTCTCACGGTGGACTAACAGTTGGGTTTGTGTACTTTTTTCCGGGTACGAAACCATGTTGTCCTTTATTAAACACATTATTTTTATTAATGTTTCATAATATTTTTCTTCATTACCCTTTCATACACTTTCATAATATGTGATGTTAGACTCACAGGCCTATAATTACTTGCCTCTAGTCTTGATCCACTTTTGAAAGTAAGGGGTAATATATGCTAATTTGTGCTCATCATAATCTTGCCTGTATCTACACTTGTCTAATAAATATTGCAAGTGGCTTTGCGATAGAATGAACTACTTTCTTTAACAAAATAGCAGGAATTCCATCAGGCCCTGCAGCAGCTCCATTTTTAATTTCATTAATAGCCTGCACAATATCAGCTTCATTAATATCTATGTCAGCTAAAATATTCACTATTTTCATCCCTTACTTCTATATCATTATCTTCATTATCTATTCTAGGGTGAATTTCTCTCTATATCGTTCTGCCAGTATGTTGCAAATTTCTTTTTTTTCATTCGTTCAATCTCCCTTCAATTCTTAGAGGGCCTATTTCTATTCTTCTTTTATTCATCTTCTTCGCATATGAGTATAATAGTTTGGGATTTTGCTTGATATTTAATAGGGTTTTTTCTTCCAAGTCCCGTTTTTCATTTTCTTTTTGATTGTATAATCTTTTGTTCTGCATTTTCTATCTTACTTTTAGTTCTATAACTTTCCATGCATTTTTTTTTTTTGCTAGACCTTTTTTCCACTTTCTGATTTTCTGGAACAAGATCCTTCTGTCTCTTGGTATGCATGACTGATGTTTACTTTTCTTCTTCGGTATATTTATCCATCTATTTTCTCTAATATTTTTATATAATATCTCCGTATTTACCTTTATGTCATCACTTACGAAATATTATCCCAATCTTTGTTTAATTCTTCATTTATTTCTGACCATTTTATATTTTTACTGTAGAAGTTGTATTTTCCATATCCTTCCCACTTTTCATTTCTTGCTTATCTCTGTTTTCACTTGCTTTGGAATGGACTGTTAATTCTATGACATTATGGTCTGAAATACTCGCATTATAAACTATTATTTCTTTAACATAATTCATCTCGTTCACAAATACTAGGTCTAAAGTATTTTCCTTCTTGTTGGCAGGTGATTTATTTGTTGAATGTTGTAATTCTAGTAGCATATCTAATAGCTTTTCGAATTGCCTCTTATCTTCTGCACTACTATTACTCTCTTTTTTATATGTATAAGTACATCCACAATCTCCTATTTGTTCTTTCCAGTCTACGAAAAGGAAGTTGAAGTCTCCAGATAGGAGAATAGTCCAGTCCTTGTGATTTCTACATATAATCATCCAATTTTTCTATTATTAAGTCCAAACTCTTTAGTATTAGGAGTCTAATATATTACTATGTTCATTAATTTTTTCAGATTCAAATTAACTACGCTATTAGTTCACATTCTGAGTTACTATATTTCTCATATATTTTTCCTTGTTTTTGTTTTTTGTCTTTCCCATAGATTGCGGTTCCCCTTGATTCCTATTTTTTCATCTGATCTATAAGTTTTTGAAACCCTTTTTATTTGACATCATTCCCAGTCTCTTGGGAATACCAGGTTTCACTTATATTCATTATATCTATTTTCTTTCAATTTGGGGTTAGTTCTTCTAAGTACTCTATTTTTCTTTTTGAGTTACTCGTAAAACCCTAAACCCTGCCGCATTCATACACTATGATGTTTTGCGTGTTTTCTCCTTCATTTAATAATTGTATTGGAATAATAAGGATTTTCCCGTTAGTCTCTTTCCTGTTCCGATAGGTATGTTGTTCTTTTTTTCATTTCCAGAAATTCATCGACATTAAAAAAATCCAACTTTTCAATAATATTTGTTTTTCTTCCTTCATCATAATTATTCATTTTGTGTCTGAATCTGCAATTTTCTCCATATCTGCAATATCCCTTGCATAATAAAAACAGTTATTATCTCTTGAGTAGAATCTTGGAGCAGATGCATTGCAAATTGTTTTTTTGCTGGACCTCTGCATATCTCTTGATGGCTTGCTTTTTTCTTTTACCTGATTATTCTTCATTCCTCTCTTTATTTGTTTTCTTTCTTATTTTGATTTTATTGCTTGATTGGTTATTTATTTGATTATTTTTCATGGCTACAGGGTGCATATATTTACATTTTTTGTCGAACTTACAATCCTTTTCCTTCTTTTAGGTTTTTGCATATTTTTGGATGTAGATCTCTGCAATCATCCTCATATCCATCTAAGTATGCACATTTACCATATATTTCATAGTTGTGACATACCTTAGGATTGTTTGTAGTAACATTTTTCTCCATATCTGCAATTCCCTCTTTTCAAAAGGTTGCAGACTTTGTCTTTTTTGTATATTTTTTCCTCTTCCCGTCATTGTGTAGATCTGGGTAGAGCCTCTTCGGCATTTTCTTTGTGCTGTCAATATTCGTAATTTATTTCTTCGTAGGTATGCTGCCTTTATAGCCTCATATGTAGTATCAATGAGTATCTCTGCATCCATACTTTTATCTTGTTCTTTGTTTTCCTTATCTTTTTCTGTCATTTCAGTTTTGTTTACTTCTCTTACGTTTCCTCTTCTTCTTCTTCTTTTCTTCTTCCTCTTCTTCTTCTTCTTCATCCTCAACTATTTGTACATTCAATCTTGATTTAATAACATTGTCTATCCATGGTAGACATGTTGAGCAAAAAATTCTTGTGTCTTTCTCATATCTTGCATTACCTCAGCACACTGTGGATGGGTCGGAATGTGCATGCGCACATTTTCTGATTAGGTTTTGTGGATTAACTATGCTATACCACACCTTACACAGTTTACATGCTTTTTGGCATTCTTTTTCCTAATGCATCAATTAGGATATTCACAAAGGTTCACTTTATTTCATTTTCTTTGTCGGAATATGTTGGTTTATGTATATTTTCTTTATGAGTCTCTTGACCACTTGGATTTTATTTGGAACTTCTTCAATTATTTTCAAGATGTTTTCATTTGATTTGTTCCAGTTTGAAGGATTGTATCCTTCTAATATATCTATGAATGATTTTGTATCTTTTTGGTTAGGACTGTTGCTGATTTCATAGATCAGAAATGCCAGTTCCCTTCCTGCTACCTCATCGTATTGCGAATCTGCCAAGCAAGCTAAATCTCGCCATTTTTTTCCGCAGTTGGAGCTTACTGCCATCTTGTTCTGATTTACAGTATTTCACTTGATAACTAACTTTAGAAGACGCTTTATCCTACTATTTCCACACTAATCTTATCACCGATAGTTCACGAACACTTCTAGATATTTCTCAAATTCTAGACGTATGTTAAACTTGTGATATTTGTTGATTAATCTGACTTCGACCAGGAACGTCTCACCAAGCAAGATGAGAGATAGAGAGAGAGAGAGAGAGAGAGAGAGAGATGGCCTTTGACTGGGATAACAGAAAAAGGCACCTGACCTGTTGCTATGAGTTAATTCAAACGAAATAAGAGTCCCCTAATAAATTAACGCCGACGCACTCCAGAGACCAGGGCATTGTTTGTGGACAATTTCAAAATTCAGTTGTCCAAAAAAAAGAGCTGAAAATCCCCTCGTTCGGGATGCTCGTTTGGTTACCATGGCAACGGCAGGCGTTGTTTGATCGTAGATTCCAGGCAAATATGATAGACGGATGAGAAAAAACTTTTGTAAGTCCGTGTGTGAGTTACATTTCCACCTTTTATTCAAACTCTCTCTCTCTCTCTCTCTCTCTCTCTCTCTCTCTCTCTCTCTCTCTCTTTCTGTTTGTATCGGTCGCTAGGGGAAATTTTTGTATGAGAATCCGTGTGTTACATTTCCACCTTTTTTCAAACTCTCTCTCTCTCTCTCTCTCTCTCTCTCTCTCTCTCTCTCTCTCTCTCTCTTTCTGTTTGTATCGGTCGCTAGGGCAAATTTTTGTATGAGAATCCGTGTGTTAAATTTCCACCTTTTTTACACTCCAAACTCTCTCTCTATCTCTCTCTCTCTCTCTCTCTCATCTCTCTCTCTCTCTCTTCTCTCTCTCTCTTTCTGTTTGTATCGGTCGCTAGGGGAAATTTTTGTATGAGAATCCGTGTGTTACATTTCCACCTTTTTTCAAACTCTCTCTCTCTCTCTCTCTCTCTCTCTCTCTCTCTCTCTGCTCTCTCCTCTCTCTCTCTCTCTCTGGCTACGAAAAAGTTTTTTAGAATCTGTGAGTGAAATGTGGTTCCATATTCATGGAAACTATTGCGAATTGAGAAAATAAAACGAGTTGTAAGGAAGGTTACCCTTTCTAACTTGAAAACAGAATATATATATATATATATACTATATATATATACATTATATATATAGTATATATATACATATATAATATATATATATATATCATACATATATATATATATATATATATATATATATATATATATATATATATATATATTTATTTATTTATTAAGCTACACATATCGTTTAATATCCAATCCACGTCACTTCGGGATTGTTATCCCAATGGCGAATGATCACCGAAGGGGAATGCTAAGTAATAAGTAATAAGTGGATGGGGAACGATCACCGAAGGAGAATTGTAAGTGATACGTGGAAAGGTACTGTGACGATAGATCGAGACCTGATCCACTTATTACTTATTACTTATCATTCCCCATCGGTGATCATTCGCCATTGGGATGATAATAATATATACATATATATATATATATATTATATTTATTTATTATTATTATTATTATTATTATTATTATTATTATTATTATTATTATTATTATAAAAGGAGAATATGATTAAATTTCGAATAAAATACGTTACACCTTGGATTGCATTATATATTATATATATATATATATATATATATGATATATATACATATATATATATATATACACACATACACATACATACAATTCAAGGTGTAACGTATTTTATTCGTATTTAATCATATTCTCCTTTTATAATAATAAATAATAATAATAATAATAATAATATAATAATTATAATCATAACATAATAATAATAATAATAATAATAATAAATAATAATGAAATACCTCATGAATGTCTGATTGGGGCAAAACACGCGATTGATGGAATAATTTGGGTACATCACATGGAGGCCAGGTGATGGGGAGAGGGGACGGCGGGGTGGGGGGGGGGGATTGGGCTTCCAGCGCCACATGACGGATGTTATTTCCGCTCATTAACGCGTAATTGAAGCGTAATTAACGTGCAATATCAATTACCCATCCCTCGGAAATGTGAGGTAGGTAGGGAGGCGGGCGGGGAGTGACTTCAGTCATTGTGGGAGCGTTTGGTGTTATCAGGAAAAAAATGAGATCAATCCCTCCCTTTATTAGTTTTCTCTGGAAGAAAAGAAAAGTATTGAGGTGGCTGTTCGCCGTCTGTCTGCACTTTTTCCGTCCACCCCTCAGACCTTTAATATTATTATTATTATTATTATTAATTATTATTATTATTATTATTATTATTATTATTATTATTATTCACGTGTTTTGCCCCAACCAACCAGACGTTTATGAGACATTTCATTATTATTATTATTATAAAAGGAGAATATGATTAAATATCGAATAAAATACGTTACACCTTGGATTGTATGTATTGTATGTATGTATATATATATATATAAATATTATATATATATATATATATATATTATATATTATATATATATATATATATATATATATATATATAGATATATCAATACCAATCCCGGTGTAACGTATTTTAAAATGGCCTTTGCTGATGTACAGTCCTGTTCAAGTGCAGGATTGTCATCAGTTTACCATTTTCATTTCATTTCTCATTTTTCCTTCTAGCCATACTTTCATTTCAGCTCTGAATGATCTTATAGGTCACAGCGCTTGGGCTATGTCCTAAATCCATAATCCATCCATCCTCAGACCTTTAAAAACTACTGAGGCTAAAGGGCTGCCAATCGGTAGGTTGATCATCAGACATACCAAATTGCATCCCTCTTTCCTCAGTAGTTTTTTTTTTTATTCTATTTGAGGTTAAAATTAGCTATGATTGTGCGCGTCTGACACCCCTATAGGTGCCAGCAACACAGGCCACCACTGAGAGCCGTGGTTTAAGGTTTCATGGACCGCGGCTGAGAGTTTCTCGAGACGTGGCATATTTCTAGTAATTGGCGATGTATATAATACAAAGGGATTTAATAAATCTCCCCCCCCCTCTCTGGAAGTTTGCATTAATTCCTGATTTTTTAGTTTCAAAGGGGATTTATTATTGCAATAATCCGCCTTGTTCAAGGAGAGCTTCCCCCTCCCCCCCTGTCAGATGTCTTCGTGACACCAGTCAGGCGACTTCTTCCCACATTAACTCACTGGAAGTCAGTCAAATCTATTTCTTCTTTCGCTTCTGTAGCTAAGCTTAAGAATTCTATTTCCGCTTCCGTTTTCCCCTCTTATCTATTTCTCGTTTCCGGATTGGCATTGTGTTGCCCGTCCCGACGGACTCGTCGTTTAAACTAGTGAAATAGTATTTTTTAAAATTAAACTGGTGTTATTTTTATAACTGTCTTGAGAATATAACTTTGTTATTGCCTGAGGTGTCTTGTGTGGACCTCTGGACCATTCACTGCAGCCGAGGCGTTTCTTAATTATTTATCAGTTTCCATTCGTAGGGGGAGTAAGTGCCTTCAGTGCACCTCATGCGGTACGCTGTAGGTATTACTTCAGGGTCTTTGCAGCGTCTCTTCAGCCCCTAGCTGCGACCCCTTTCATTCCTTTTACTGTACCTCCGTTCATATTCTCTTTCTTCCATATTACTTTCCATCCTCTCCTGAGGATTGTTTCATAGTGCAACTGCTTTGAGGTTTTCCTTCTGTTACGTCTCTTAAACCTTTATATTGTCAATTTCCATTTCAGCGCTGAATGACCTCATCTCAGGTTGGTCTCAGCGCTTGGCCCTTAGCCTTAATTCTATAATCTGTCATGTTCTATATATCACGTTTTGACGTGAATCTAACGTCAATGAATTACAGAGATCATTGAGGCCAACAATGTAATGTCATTGATTTACAAAGGTCATTGAGGTCAACAATCTAATGTCATTGATTTACAAAGATCATTGAGGCCAACAATGTAATGTCATTGATTTACAAAGGTTATTGAGGTCAACAATCTAATGTCATTGATTTACAAAAATCATTGAGGCCAACAATGTAATGTCATTGATTTACAAAGATCATTGAGGTCAACAATCTAACGTCATTGATTTACAATGATCACTGAGGTCAACGATCTAATGTCATTGATTTACAAAGATCATTGAGGTCAACAATCTAATGTCATTGATTTACAAAGATCATTAAGGTGAAAAATCTAATGTCATTGATTTACAAAGATTTTTGAGGACAAGAATCTAACGTCATTGACTTACAAAGGTCATTGAGGCCAACAATCTAATGTCATTGATTAACAAAGATCATTGAGGTAAAAAATCTAATGTCATCGATTTACAAAGATCATTGAGGCCAACAATCTAACGTCATTGAATTATAAAGATCATTGAGGCCAACGATCTAATGTCATTGATTTACAAAGATCTTTGAGGCCAACAATCTAATGTCATTGAATTACAAAGATCATTGATGCCAAAATCTAATGTTATTGATTTACAATATCAATGAGGCCAACAATATAATGCCATTGATTTACAAAGATCACTGTGGGGTAACCATCTACTGTCATTGATTTATAAAGATCATTGAGGCCAACAATATAATGTTATTTATCAAGGCCAAAGTAAATAAGGAAATGGGAAGATAAGGCGTGATAATTATGTATAAATTAAGTAAAGAAAAAAAAATTAAGGAACAGCAGTACCACAAATGAAACGACTGACTCAAAATAGATTGTAACACGGACAGCAAGTTCGGCTGTCGGCGTCCTTATCATATCTATAGCCTCGCTATTATTACTTAACAGCTGCTGCGCCCACCCACCACCCTCCCCCATGCAGATCAAAACAAGCATGATCAAACAACGCGTATATTCCCTATTTATAGTCCATGGCAACAGTAGTTTAACCTATCCGAATTTCAGTTGCACAACTCACACACGCACGACACATCCATCCTTGGTGTCCCTTTCTTTCGTAACAAAAGCGAATCGTCCTCCGACAGAGGGACGGAACGAACGAACGTCAAGAAGCCTTACCGTTGTCATCATCTGCGATCCTGAGGACGATAGGCATAGTATTTTTTTAATTGATATATTTCTTTATCGCCTCCGCCCGATTACCACTCTATACTACCTTTACCACTTGCCACCACAACCTGCTGCTGCTGCAGCCGCTACACTGGGCCAGGGACACGTGCCAAAACCCCTTGGTTGATCAGCTGGTGGAGCCCTGCGGTGCCTCCGGGGGCTGGCTGTGGTGCCCGTGGCTGGGTGGCTGTACCGAGACCACACCGGCCGGGCATCATCCGTCTCCCAACAGCAGCGGCGTGGTCCCGGCTGGGTAAGTGATGCCAAGTTGTGATTATTTCCTGTGGAAGAAGTTGGCAACACGGGCACAACAAAGGGGCCTCCCACGGGTATCAGAGACGGGCTGACCACGTGCGAGGGGCACGGACTTGCCTCTGTGCAAGATTAGGGTACTAGACCGTGGGTACTACAGTCTAAGCCAAAATAACTGTCATAAATGAATGTCATTTGCTGCGTTGCCGAACTTCTCCCTGACGTATAATCCGGCAACAGTCAGTGTGCGTTCCATACTTCGGGATTCTTTAATCCGGTCATTAAATCCTACTTACTTATTCCTATCAGAGTAAAGAGGCCGTTCCGGACAAGGCAGACTTAATTTACAATCTTTTCGGAGCCAATAATAGTATTTGTATTTATATAATTTCTTTATCGCATATTTTCATTTATTTTGATCAGCGAGTCTGGGCCAGTTTTTGGGCATTTATGTAATTCATTTAGATGATCAGAAACGAAATCATCCTTATCCTACCTTTTTATATATATAAAAAAAAAAAACTATAACTCATCTGTAATTTTGATAAAACTATAACTTATCCTTCACTTGTCATCAAATTTAAAATCTTTCTCGCATTTAACGTCCTCACGGTCAGACACGCAGAACATCAGTGTGTCAAGCTGTTGACCCTTTCTGACCTGGTTTGAGGAAGATGTGGCATCGTATCTGCCCCTTCTGCATATCTGCCACTTTGGGTTACCAATAGATGAGTGGAGGAGGAATAGGGAAAGGTGCCCTACAGCTTTTGGGTATTTTATGTCTCATCGGGCGTGGCAATACCCATAAGACTTGTTTGTGATTGTAATACAGAATTGTACTGCACTTTGTTCTGAGTGACACGTGTCATCTGGAATTTTATCTCTTAGCTTCATGAAACACAAAGAGAATATTTTTGCAAACAGTTTCATTCCGTTTATAACCGCCGTTGGTTATTTATTATCATTTTTATATATTTGTTTATTTATTTATTTGTTAGTTTATCTGTTTTCGTAATAACAGATCTCCACTTTCTGCATTTCCTTTTTCCTTCTGGTACGAGTGAACATCATCGTATTCTTGGGTAGCCTTTGAATTTCAATTCAGTGGCCCTGTGGCGGGCTTGTTCCATATCAGTAGGGTTAGTCTTCTGGATATAATAATAATAATAATAATAATAATAATAATAATAATAATAATAATAATAATAATAATAATTAAACGCCATATTATCTGGAAGCTTGAATTTCAAGTCAGTGGTCCCTGTGGTGGCTTGTTCATTTTGAATAGGGTTCAACTTTTGAATAATAATAATAATAATAATAATAATAATAATAATAAATAATAATAATAATAATAATAATAATAATAATAATAATAATAAATTTTTTATATTTCCATTGTGGAGCTGTCGGAAAAATATAAAACGTTTTGTTCATAAATCTTGGAATTATTATTACTGACCAGCTGACGATTTTTTCCAACTTTTTCTTTCGTCCCTTATCCATCGCAATTGCAGACTTCGAGGATTACGCATCTGGTAACATTGCAGTCATCCTTTGTGTCAGTCCCCCCCCCCTCCCCCTTTCCCTCTTGCAGCATTCGCCAACTCTGCAAAGTGGAATTGAAATCCATGGCCAAAGATGTAATTTTATGCGCGTGGAGTCTGGTGAAAGCGGTCTCGTTCGGAACGGGAGTTTTATATGATATAAACTGAACAGCCGCCTCCAGGCCTGGATGTCACGCAGTGCTGCCAACCGAAGAATATAAAACTTGAGAGAATTGTACAGTTGGTAGCCTTGATTTTGTGCAACAACAATGCCTTGATTTTTTTGTTCTTTTTTAAGGGTTTAAGATAGGAATATTTTGCAATGCCTGAGAACAGCAGCAATCTTTCTTATATTTTATCAGTGCAGTAGGCATTGCGGGAATATCGTGAATATAATTATTTATTATTAACAAGATTTCTTGGTGTGATATAAAATATTTTACAGACGTAGTAATATGGCCAAAATACGATTCCTTATCGAGAACGTTCTGCTAAATAAGTAGAACAAAATAAACAGTTTATTTGTGACTTGCAAGTTAGTGTATTGCCGGTTATATAGAATGCGAGGTATACAGCCTCATATATATATATATATATATATATATATAATATATATATATATATATATATAGTATATATATAAAATTTTGTATGTGTGTTTGTGTATATATGGTCACATATGGATTCCTCTATACGTGTGGGGAGGACCCATCCATCAGAGTAACCACATGTATTTATATATATAACATGACACCTAAATTGATCTGTGGTGTGATATATGATGAACACATTTGCATGTAATTCAACATATTTGAATATATCGAGGATGCTCTCTCTCTCTCTCTCTCTCTCTCTCTCTCTCTCTCTCTCTCTCTCCTCTCTCTCTCTCTTATTGATTATTCCAGATGCAGTGGAAAGTTTAAGAAATTTTCTAATAAAAATAGGAGAGTGTAAAAAAAATGGCAAATGCCTTTTAACGTAAGTAAGTGTAAAGTATTACAAATAGGAACAAACAACCCTCTTACCAGCTACATGCTGCTTGGGAATGACATAAATAGTGTAGAACAAGAGGAGGACCTTGGAGTCATTATTACCAAGGACTTAAAATCCACAAAACAGTGCATAAAAGCAGAAAAGAAGGCACAGAAACTAGTGGGATACATATAGAGGCAGTTCAAATACAGAAACAAGGAAACTGTGCTGCAGCTCTACGCTCTACACATCAGTAGTCACCGGAACACTAAGAAAAGACATAAATAGATTAGAATGTGTACAAGCAAGAACCACAAAGTTAATTCCATTCCATCAGGCAAATAGGTTACCGAAGACGACTAGAGAGCCTGAAACATATATGGCTTAGAAACACGACGAATGCGAGGACAACTAATTGTAACATTTAAAATACTGAAAGGCATAACAAAATAGACAGTAACCTATTTTACATTAAACGGGAAAAAAACCAGACAAAAAGAAACAATGGCTGGAAACTAGAACTGAAGAGATACAACACATCCCACTGTGGGAACTTCTTTACATACAAGATATGTGACACGTGGAATAAACTGCCAACAAAAGTGTTAAATAGCAACAGTGTGGAAGAGTTTAAAAGAAAGCTAGACAAATTTTAGGACACTGTGAATGCACAGTAAAACCTGCTCCTACAGATAAGTGAGCACACGATGTCTTCTAGGATGGACTAATAAGTCCTAATCCTTGTAGCTCATTGTAACTCTTGAGTAAAATCTCCTTTCTCTCTTCCACTCTATCCCATTTGATGTGTCTTCTCTCTCTCTCTCTCTCTCTCTCTCTCTCTCTCTTATCTCTCTCTCTCTCTCTCTCTCTCTATATATATATATATATATATATATATATATACATATATATATATATATATATATATATATATATATATATATATGTGTGTGTGTGTGTGTGTGTGTGTTATATATGTATATGTATATTCTATGCCAGATTGAACTTTCTATTGCTTTATTAAACTAAGATCCCCTTAGGGTATAGTGCCGTCAGTGCACCTCATGCAGTGCACTGTAGGCGTTACCTAAGTTTCGTTGTAGTCTCCCTGCCGCGCGTCCCTTATCTGGAACGTCTTTCTTCCATCTTACTTTCCTTTCTCTCCTAATAACTATCAATATTCGTTTCAGCGCTGAATGACCTCATATGTCCCAGCGCTTGGCCTTTGGCCTAAATCCTATGTTCTGTTTTATCTAGACGCCACGGTATAGTTGGCGGATAGTAAAGAGTAGCCACCCGGAGTGCTCAAAAACCCAGACTTTGGTCCTTTACAACTTCATTAATCTGGAATGAGAGAGAGAGAGAGAGAGAGAGAGAGAGAGAGAGAGAGAGAGAGAATACTGCTGATTATGTTCTGTGAAGAATAGCATGATGAGTCAAGTCTCGTTGGGTAAAATACACTGACTATATATGAAGTCCGTAGTATACCATGTAGAAGAGAGAGAGAGAGAGAGAGAGAGAGAGAGAGAGAGAGAGAGAAAAGACTGCTGATTACGTTCTTTGAAGCGAGAAATGTCGTTATGGACTTTATTCAACTCTAGCTTTTTTAAAGAAAACTCATTTTCTTCTTATTTCAAAGTTCTCCTAAGGGTTCAATTTCATGTGTGTGTGTGTGTGTGTGTGTGTTGAGGAGAGAGAGAGAGAGAGAGAGAGAGAGAGAGAGAGAGAGAGAGAGAGAGAGAGAGAGAGAGAGAATTTCCACGAATAGAGTAACACAGTGAGACTTAAATTATATTATTGAATTTAAAGTCTGTTTTACGTATTTTGGGTGAGAGAAAACTAATCTTGGAATTTGGGCGAGAGACGACTAAATCTTGGAATTTGGGTGAGAGAAAACTAATTCTTGGAATTTTGGGGAGAGAAAACTCATTCTTGGGGAATATGGTTCCTTGACTGAATTTTTCACCTCCACTCTTTGCAATATCCTCTTAGGCCCCTGTTCTTCAATCTCTCTTAAGCGCCTTTTCTTTGTTTTCCTTTCTTCTTCTACTTTTTTTTTCAGTGAGGGAAACATAGTCTGGTTACTCATCATCAACTTCTTCATCTTCTTCTTCTTCTTGGTTTTTAATTTTTCGGTGAGAGAAGAAGTGTGGCTTTTTCTACATCTGCTCTTTGCAAAATTTTCCTGGACTCCGTTTCTTCACGCTCATGAATATTTCCTTTCTTCATTTTCTTTTCCTCCTCCTCCTCCTGTTCTTTTACTTATTTTTTTTCACACCTACTATATGCAAAATCTGTCTGGAATCCTTTTCTTCGCTCCCTCATCATTGTCCTTCCTCCTCCTCCTCATCCTCCTGTTCTTTTACTTATTTTTTCTTCTGCCTACTCTTTGCAAAATCTGCCTGGAATTCTTTTCTTCGCTCCTCCTCCTCCTCCTCCGGGCACGGAAGAACACGCTGGTTTCCTTGTTACATCGTCCTCTGTCCAGGGAAAATAGAATCGTTCGTATTGTCGCGTTTCGAACCAGCCAAAACCATCCCCCGGTAAGACCACAGGCATTTCGACTCGGAATACTCGTGTGAATATTGAGTTGCGTGAATATTTCCTTATTCCCCGCGGTGAGAGGAGACTCAGAATAGACATTGTGATCTAAGAATAGATCCCGTGAGCTAACTCGTATCGGATTTCGGTGCAAAAGCTACCCGCCATGTAAATGCAACAGTCTTGGCAGCAGGCGGGAATCCTTTCATCGGACGAAAGGCTTTCATCTCGGGTTTTTGTGTCTCGGAAAAACACACACACACACACACACACACAGGGCGGCCAGGTGGTCGGAGGACGAATGCTTGTTGCTGAAAGGCAGAGCATCTGTGTACCCATACGTACACCCACGCGCTTATATACTTTATAATCTGTATATGCATATATATATATATATTATATATACATATATGTATATATTTATTTATATTTATTTATGTTTATTTATTTATTTATTTATTTATATATATATATATTATTATATGTAGCATATATACATACACGTATATTGGTAGTGCATTGGGTCGCAGCTTTTTCAGTCCAAGTATCTGGTATGTTTCCACCTACTTCATAATATCACTTCATATCGATAAACACAGAATAACGCAGTCATCGCTCCCTGGCAAAGCTCTCTGCTGCTGTGATATTATTTATTAGTGATGGAAGTCGACCCAGGCGTGGAATTATGCTCTCGTGTCGAGTTTCAGTTCGTGAGACTCAAGGGCCCTTTTGAATTTTGCAAGCTGATTGGACGTTTATTGAATTTCCTTCCCTTATTATATATATATATTATATATATATATATATATATATATATATATATATATATATATATATGTGTGTGTGTGTGTGTGTGTGTGTGTGTGTGTGTATACACATATATGTGTATATATACGACACATATGCACTACATGCATATATATTATATGTGTACATATTCAGATATATAAATAAATGTTTTATGTATGTAATATATATGTGTATACATTATATGTATATAGCTAGATTAATAGACATATCGATAAATAGATATATTGATATTAATCCCCAGATATTATAAAAAAAATTAATTTCATCGCTTAGTTCACTTTGACTAAAGGTAATCGTGATGACTTAATAATTCTACATGGTATATTTATTATGTTTCCTTTGAAAAAGCCACATTTACACGAATTACGTAGACTACAAACAATCTCTTCTTGTAAAGCGAACAATCCCTAAGAAAAAGGCGGTTTCCTGTAAACTTTAAAAACGTTTTATAAAAAAAAATATTATGAAAGTACTACAAGTCTTTGGCGAATGACTGATATTTTTGCTTTGGGAGAGGCACGAATCTCTTGCCCTTTGTATAAAGAATAACTTATGGAAAACGATTTACTCCAGATTTGATAGACGTTTCGTTAAAAAAGAAATTCGTTTTTATAAAAGTGCAGATCTTTTGGGGGTAGTACTGATCTCGTTTATAGTGAAAAACACGAATCTCTCTCGCCCCTAATACCTGATTAAGAGCAAGAAGGAAATGCAATTCAGTTTCTCAGTCTGTACTGCTACCAAACCCCCTCCGGCCCACCCCCACCCACCCCCACCCCCACCCCCACCCCCCACCCCAGTGCACGCGGAAAGGCTTCGCCATCCCGCTCCTGCCAAGTGCCAATAACATTCTCAAGTATCGGCCGCTTTGATCTATCTTTTATACAGTGTCCATCTGCAGCGCGTAGCGTTCTCTGCTTACTTTAGCACTTCCAGCTTCCCCCCCCCCCCCCCCCCCCCCCCCGCCCCCCCCCCCCCCCCCCCCGGCCCTCTCTAGCACTTCCTGAATCATTCAGTCAATCTCTTTTTTTTCAAAGGGCGGGTCTCTCGCACTTCACATGTCGCAGCCTCGGAATGTGCATCATTCGTTTGCCGGGTTCAAAAGCTTGCCGTGGACGCGGATTTCAGTTCGACCCTTTTTGATTGTGTGAAAGACTGCTGACTTAAGAAGCCATCTTCTAGTTTATTATTATTATTATTATTATTATTATTATTATTATTATGCTTCTTTCTGTATTTCCTTATACCTTCTCTTACTTCCTAATAAACACCATATTCTTTGGAAGCTTCACTATCGAGTCAGTGGCCCCTGTGAGTTTGTTCCGTATGATTCGGTTCATCGTCTGAATAATAAAGAAAGATAAACCATATCCAAGCGCTCTCACATTTTCACTTATTTGTTTACTTATTTGTTGCGAGTGCGCTTGGATATGTTTTATCTTTATTTATAACAAGTCGACCTTCTGCTTTAATGATTGCGTCGTCCCTAAGTAAATTTGAAAAATATTGTGATTTTCCTCAATCATGTTGACATGATTAAAGGTATTGTTTACGGAGCTGCCAACGTTAAGCATGAAAGTAACTTCCCTGCTCGCTATAAGAAAAGTTTGACCGATCTTAAAAAGGACAATACTATCCATATTACAAAAGCTGATAAGTCAAATAGTATAGTAATTTTAGATAAAGCTGACTACATATCACGTATGCAAGCCCTACTGGATGATGATGTGACTTATAAAAAACTAATAAAAACTTCAATAGCACAGTGAAAAATATCCTTAAAGATAAAACAGAACTACTAGGCAAATTGTCAGTCAAATCTCCTTCGCTACCTTACTTGAACGGATTAGTCAAAACGCACAAAAGAAAATAACCCTATGCGGCCTATTATCAGTACTGTTGGTTCAATTTCATATAAACTTTCGAAATATATCACTAAGATCTTGTCCCCGTTACTTGGAACCATCTCCGATTCTCATATATATAATTCTCTAGATTTAGTTGATAAATTAAACAAAATTGCACTTTGCCCTACTGATAGATTCGTTAGTTTTGATGTATGTTCTCTTTTTACTAAAGTCCCTATAGACTCTATTTTAGAATATCATAGTAATGAACTAACTCAGCATGAATTACTCTACCTATAAGTCACATTATTTCACTCACGAGTTTGTGCATTTGTGATTGTAAGTTTATATTCAATGGTGAATTTTACCAACAAATATTTGGCATGGCAATGGGAAATCCTTTATCACCACTACTCTCAAACTTGTACATTTAATTCTTTGAAAAACGCTACTTACCTAATATCATTCATATTCCTGTAAAGTGGTATCGTTATGTTGATGATATTTTGCTGTTCTGCCTGTCGGTATTGATGTAAATGATTTACTCTTTAAATCAAATAACCAGGTACCATCGATTAAGTTTACTCTAGAATTATAAAAAGACAATTGCCTCCCCTTCTTAGATGTTTTGATAGATAGAGAACCATTTCAATGCAAATTCAGTATTTATAGGAAACCGACCAACAACTTAACTTATGTTCATTTCTTCTCAGGCCACCATCTTAACATAAAAATATCAATTTTTTCTTCTATGTTTTTACGAGCATTGCGCATTGTCAGTCCCCAATATTTGGATCAAGAAATTGAATAAATAAGAAAAATACGGAAAGATTTATGCTATCCTTCACATATATTAGATATTTGTTATAGTAAAGCCCACAAAAAGTTTTATAGTGCAAGTAACACACAGAAAGAAAATTCTAAGAACATTCTCAGTTTGCCTTATTTTAACGGATTTGAAACCATTAACTCATTGTTAAAAGCTTTTAATGTCAACCTTGTTTTTTCCTATAGTAACACACTAAAAGGAATGTTAATGAAAAATAGCCCCAGAGAAAGCAACAACATAATATATAAAATTCCATGTATGGATTGTCCCTCATTTTATCTCGGACAGTCTAGCAAGGGACTAGAAGTAAGGCTAAGCCAGCATAAATATTCTGTAAAAACTGGGGAAACATCTAATGCAATATTCATTTATTTAAGTGAAAACAACCACCGAATAAATTGGGTTGGTAGTTCAGTAATTGCAAGGTCAACAGATGTCTTATCACAAAATCT
>NC_061090.1:60752757-60768930 GCF_015104395.2 Macrobrachium nipponense | reverse complement strand
CATATGGTATGAGGTAATTCATTTTCCCGATTGTTATCCCATTAGCACCCGCATGGATCGAAATCTTGTGTCTTTCTACAAGCAGGATGACCCAACAAGATTTTATTACCTAAGGCAATTCCTTTTATTACAAAAAAGGTTCTGTTAACACTCTGTCACCGAGAGACAAACCTTATTTGTACACAACCCAGGGTGTTTAATCTATGGGCTTGCACATCACACACCGTCTCCCCGTAGAGGGCTGCAAAGGGTAATTGGAGAACATGGATTGATACAAATTATAGTCCATTAGATTTATTGATGCCCCAGTGTCTATGAAAACCGGGATATCCACATCCCCTACTGTTCCATAGGAGACCACAATGGCATGTACCAATCACCTGTACCCTTTTTGTTGATCGGGCTTCCAAAAATTTCGCCGATCCCTTTGCCCTCTGGTTTGACCCGCCTGGGAAGTTCTCACATTATAATTACCAGAACCTTGCGGTGCAGGCCTCGCATCTCTCCGTATCTGAGATGGACAAGACTGCCAATAATGCTCAGTACTTTTACACATTCCGCAATATTTAACCCTACACAATTTCTTTGGATGTCCTGGTTTATTGCAGTTGAAACAACGCAACTGCTGTTGCTTTTGATCGAACGATCTTTTGTTATACTCAACTTTTGCACACAGACGATGAGAAGAGAGTTCCGTGTCTCTCTGTACTCTATCCCTCGGGCTTGTCCCGTTAAAAATTGTGCTATCTACGGTGGGACATTTAGACCTGTGTTTATCTATTTGGGTATAAAGTAATTCTTCGTCTGAGGTAGGCTCAACCTTTTCATCAAAGCTATCCACTATTGCTCGGGTACCTCGTGTAAGAGCAGGAAAAATAGATCAGTTTATGAACATTATTTAGAGGGAGATTATCCCCTAACCCATTTAGATGTTTTCAATTTTCCTACCCAATCTGCCACTGCGTCAAACAGCTTTGAACTATGTTCTACAAGGCTATTAGTGCCTTTCCGTAGTTTATAAAGACCTCGAAGGTCTCTCACCATATCTCCGTGTTCCTTTGAGCCATATGCGGTTTTCAAAAATGCTTGCAAGTCTGTCCAGGTACGACATTTCGTAAATTGGAAACTCCTTGACCTATGACTGAGGTCTCCCTTATTGAAATCTAGCAAGCGCGCCTCTCTGAATGCCTCTACATCGTCTACTATATTCTTTCCCGCTAAATAGTTATTAACTCCCTCTATGAAAATATGCAAAGGTTGTGACAAAGCGCCATCCACGATCCCTTTGAACGGGCTGACCCCCGCAGAAATGTTCGTCACGTGATGTAGTAGCGTCGTCGGTTTGGTATCTGCCATTTTATCTTGTTTCCCAAGGCTGTTCCCCGATCTCAATAACATCAATGTACTTATATACCACTAAACCCAATCAAGGAGAAAACAAAAAAAAATTTTCCAACAACAGATAACAAAAGGTAATCGTGCCCCGTCCCCAATCACAAAATCAACCCCACGAAAATGGCAATAAAAAAAATATAATAATAAGAAAGGATAGGAAAAAGTAAGAACGTAAGGTGTTTTCCGAGCTAACTCGCCTCTCTCCTCTCTCTCTCTCTCTCTCTCTGGCGACTTGCCGGCAAAAATCCCACTCAGGCAAGTCCGCCACACACAAACATAAGGAACATGAACAAGAACAAAAGTTAAAGAAAATCCACAAAACAAAAAGAGGGAAAAAAATAAGAAAGAAAAAAAAAACAAAAAATCGAAAATACACTTACGTCTTCATATGACCGTAAACCGAATTCACCATACACCGCACATGCGCCGAACTGCGAAACACTTTAATATGTCGAAAACCAAACTTTTCTCCCCCCACCCCCTTTTCTCTCTTTTTAAACACCTTTATTCCGTAATCTCAAGAAACAAACTGGCTTGGCTTGGGAGAGGAAGACTGTCTGAGGAACAGCTTCTCTCTGTCGAATCAGCAGTAATGACCCTGAGTTGCCTGTGACATGATTAATACCCTTCTCCTATCAAAATAAAAACCGAAACCCCCTATTTCTAACTGGTCACCAGTCCCTTCGGAGCGTACCTACAGCTTGAAAAATATATAAAAAAGCCTTTACCTGCTGGCACCACTATTACCCCCCCCCACCCCCCCTCTATTCCCTAAACTACACAAACTGGGAACTCTTACCTGTTGCCAACGGTGCCCTGTCTGTAAGATGTCACGAGGCTTATTAAGACTGCGTAAATATACAAAAATATAATTTATTTCCCAAAGCAATTGGTTATAACAAAGAACAAAATGATTAACAAGTCATAATGGCACAAATACCCAAATCTGCCCATAAAGAAAACCAATAAGATAACATTCTACCTTCCGGACTAAGGTTACACTCTCAAACCCCAAACAAGTCACACTGTCTAGTATTAGTCAATTAGAGAATTCCATTCCTAATCAACCATGGAATCGGACCCATCTTTTCGATGGGCGTTCTCTCCTGACACTTAGGGTAACCGCTTGTTCTCTCCTTTGCACAAAGAATGCGTCTTCCACAAGTACCCTGAACCAGTAGGCCTGTAATACGCGTACAAACGAATGCACATGCCTCGCAAACGGGGAACGACCTCTGAGACAAGTTGCTTGTTCAGCAAATACCATTCTCTCTCCGGTGAACTTTGCAGTGTACCACCCCTTGTCTCTAGGCAAGCAGAGCTATGTGACTTTATTTATTATATAAACACTTTAAACATATTATTAGCCATTCCCCCTCTTTCACCTCTTTAGATATATATATATATATATATATATATATATATATATATATATATATATATATATGTATATATATATATTATATCTATATATATATATATATATATATATATATATATATACATATGTATGTATGTATATATATATATATATATATATATATATATATATATATATATATATATATATATATATATATATATATATATATATATATATATATATTATATATATATATGTATAGAGAGAGAGAAGAGAGAGAGAGAGAGAGAGTTTATATATGCCCGTTCGCGCGCGGGTGTGTGTGTAATAATATATTAATATTACACACACACTGTGTGTCTGTATGGAAGAGCTATGAGAACTTGTGGTAGGAATTATGATTTAGCGGTTTTTTGTCAGGACGATAAACACAGACTGAACTATGGTAACAATGAAATAATTTTCAAAATAAAAGAAACTCGTAGGTGTATTATGGACAGTACTTGAACACAAAACCTGCGGTGGTTGGGATACAAATCCTTCAGTTGCAGAGATTGGAGGAAACGTATAAAAAACAGTAATGTTTTTCAATTTAGATTAATTTATTTTATTTTAAGATAGCCTTTAATATAGGAATGTACAGATGGTAACTGGAATACTGGAAACCTTTGCTACAAACGAAGAAAATAATATTTTATTACAAATGAAGAAAATAATATTAAGTGAAACATGGCAATGCACGACCGTAGAGGTTTATTCCCATTGTTCCAGTGGCCTTTGAATTCCATGTTTAATTTTGCTTCTTTGCATTATTGTTGAATTTTCGTAGCATTAGAAATTAAATTTTATTGTAACATCAGTATAAACCATTTTTTTATGTGTGATACCTTCCGTTTGCTTAACAAGAACAATGTTTTTTATATATATATATATATATATAGATATATATATATATATATATATATACAGGGGGTCCAGGGGTCGAGTTACGACGTAGATCCGTTCTTACGATGCATCGTAACACGATTTTTCAGCGTAAGTCGGAACATTGAAAATACCACATGATTTAATGTAATACCTATCAATAACAACGAGAGAACAATTCCTTACCTTTATTAGTTTGATTGGCTTGCACACTGGAGAGGAAGCTGCGGGTGCTGGAGAGACTGGGGGAGGTTAGTGAAGAGAAAAAGAACCTCCAGAAGTTGCTGGAGATGCTGAGGCAGATGATTCTTGAGGTGAGGCAGAACATACTAGTACTGGAGATGCTGAGGCAGGTGATTCTTGAGGTGAGGCAGATACGCCGTTGATTTTTGGGTCTTCCAACCAAAGCACCAATACCTTTCCATTTCAATTATTAGACCACTACGCTGCTTAGTTATCACTGTCGCTTTCAAAGGAGCAGATCCTTTCACATGTTCAAACGATGCGCTCTTTATCTTTGATAATGGTAGCAACGGTCGAACGGCTAAGGCCAAGCGAGCGGCCAATGTTTGTTGGCGTTTCTCCCTTCTCGGATCGCTTTATAATGTCCACTTTAATTTCCATGGTGATGGCCTTTCTTTTCTTCGATGCACTACCATCAGAAGAGTCCGCCTTGCGCTTGGGAGCCATAACAAAGAGCAAAAAGTTACAAAAACGATACAACACGAGGGAGAGAGAGGCAGTGTAAACAACCAAAATGGCGTATGGGGCGAGGACTGAGCGTAGCGAAGCGACGCCGTCCTCCTCCCCCACAAAGCGTATCTTCCGCCGTGCGCCTGGAACTAGTTCGCGTTTGTTTACGTTGCTTACGACGCTAAACCGCGTAAGACGGAACGACGCAAAATATTAGTTTTTTTTTTATATTTTTATGGGGCGCGTTCGTAACCACGAAACATCGTAAGTCGAGACCAAGCGTAACCCGAGGACTTACTGTATATATAGATATATATATATATATATATAATATATATATATATATATATCTATATATATATATATATATCTATCTATCTATCTATATATATATATATATATATATATATATATATATATATATATAATATATATATTTTATAGATTATTACATCCATGCCTGCAGTAATAACATAAACAATGGATATTACCTGGGAAACTTTCCAGTTGGAAAACAGACAAATATTATGGTAACCTAACACAGTATATACGCGATTTCCTTCACTCAAACCATGATACATAAATAGTGATAAAACGGGTTTAAAATAGGCAGTCGTGAAGAGAGATTCATATCACCCGTCTCCAGATGTAGGTAAAATAACATCGACCATTGTGCAGTTCCCGTAATGTGAGAGCAGCTCTTGGTCAGAGTAAAAATTATAATAATAATAACAGTAATTTGGTCATCTAAGAGCCCATTACACGAAGAAGCTTTAGCAATAAGCGAATGTTGCAAGGAAAGTCTTGCAACCTACGTCATTGGCTTGTGACGCAAGGAAATTACCGGTAAATACCCAAGTTCAGAGGCCACCTTATTCAGGAGTCCAAGTTCAGAAGTGCAATTGAAGATGCAATGTATTACTACCCTGATGCGATTTTACTTGTATTTTAATATATTGCTTACATTTTTATTTCTTCATTAATGTGGCAATTTATCTGTTTTTCTAATAGCTTATCTCCTCTTTCTGTTTCTCCCATTACTTTCTGATGTTCTCTTTCGAATGAACTCCATATTCTTGGAGATTGAATTTCAAGTCATTGCCGCCTGTGGTGGGTTTATTCCGCAGGAATAGGGTTCTTCATTTTCTGTCATAATAATAATAATAATAATAATAATAATAATAATAATAATAATAATAATAATAATAACAACAATCATAATAATAATAATAATAATAATAATAATAATAATAATAATAATAATAATAATAATAAAAAGAAAGGAGCCTGGGAAAACTAATGGCTGAAGTAGCTCCAGGACTCATGTGGAAGAGTGTGCTCCTGGTAACAGTGCTCATAGTGAGAAAAGTGATGGACTCCTAAGGAGGCAGGATGCAACCTGGAACCCCACATTATAAAAACCACTCAGTAATAGGAAAAAAAAAAAATCTTATTCTCTAATTGGCAATACACCTCCTAGGCCTGTCTATCCATTCAAATACCCGCTATCTATCAGTGTTTTGCTATGCCATCGCGTTCGATAACGTCTCTTTCCTTTCCACGATGCCCATAACCGCCCTTTTACGAGGCAGTTCGGTCCTTTTCATTAAAACTTCAGCGCAATCTCTCACTCTTTATTAACCGTAATCCCTTTATATCCCCATAATGTTTTCGGGAATACTAGAGCGGGCAGTTGTGATATCAATCCAGCCGACGTCGCGGAAAAGATCGGAAGTATCTGAACCGCCGAATGAGATACCGCAGGAAGATTCGCATAGAAGTTCAAATGAAGCTGAAGGTCTTGAAAGCTGGTGTAGATTTTCGAACGAGGCCACCAGACCAGATGAATTTCATTACGACGAGTGGGAGGAGTGCAAGATGAGTTTCTGAATTGCTAGATATGGCACCAGAGTCATTTGGGAGTAATTTTATTTGTAGGGAGGTGTTAAGATAAAATTAACCTGTTGGTTGCCGGGTGAGGAAGCTAGAGGCATACTGAAAAAAGAGAGAGAGAGAGAGAGAGAGAGAGAGAGAGAGAGAGAGAGAGAGAGAGCTGTAGCACCATTGAAAATGACTCCCAACAGTTCGTAAATCTACTAGAATTAACATCTTTTGAGAGAGAGAGAGAGAGAGAGTGTGTGTGTTTGGGAACTAATCGCGTAACAGAAGAAAAGGTCATGTACAGAAATGTAGCAAGAAGGTCAGGGTAGTTGTCAAGAATTGGTGAAAATTAAAAAGGATAAAAATATAAGGATGACTATGGTCTGTCCTACATTTTTGTATAATACAGTTGAATACAGTGTATGGATGTATAATACAGTTGAATACAGTGTATATATGTGTCTAGACTTTCCTTTGATATATGTCAGTCTCATGTTTTACAAAATGCAGTTTGATATAGTAATAAACGAAGGCAGCCATTATATAATCAGATTTTTCCATCTTCAACACCATTTTATCTGGACCAACATTGTTCCCACCCCACTCCCCTCTCCTGTAAATCCTGGAAATAGATACAGATGTCACACTGAAGTCAGTTTCTACTTTTGACGGGAACGGGTCACGGTAAAACTAGGTTTTGGAATCACAAACGTGATTTAATGAAGTGAACGAACATTACGTGCGTATTGATTTAATATTACCCGCGTTTAAGATAAAAACGAAATATCTTAGAGGTTGGAGGAAGAATATATCAATGATAGAGGTGTGGAAATTGGTAAGAAGAGGAGTGTAATTTGTGTTAAATAAAGAAAAAACTGATATTCTTAAAAGCAATTAGATTTATAAAAATGCGAAAAATGCCAAGAAAGAGGAGTGTGCAGGAGAGGATATATATATATATATATATATATATATATCTATAGATTATATAAGATACATATTATATCTATATATATACTGTAATATATATATATATATTATATATATGTTATATATATATATATATATATATATATATATTATATATTATAATTATTATATATTTACACAAGCAACACACACACACCACACACACAGATTATTATATATATATATATATATATAATATATATATATATATAGATTCAAGATCAAAGATGGATAGATAGATACATACATACACAAGTTAATAAATAGATTGGAAGGAAGAGAGAGAGAGAGAGAGAGAGAGAGAATCTCACTCCAGTAAATACAGAATTAAAAGTTGACCCGCGATGGCCATTCAATCTAGGACCACCGGTGCAGTTCCAGTGAATTAATTTGTACTACAGATTAGCCGTTCGAAATCCAGTAAGCTTAGTGAAAGGTGAGAGAGAGAGAGAGAGAGAGAGAGAGAGAGAGAGAGAGAGAGAGAGAGAGAAGGTTATTGGCCTTGTAGCAGAACAACCATCTCCTTTTGGCCCCAGAATCCGTGGCTCCTTTCTGAAAAAGTTTCGACGACTCAGATGCCAACGCGTTTTATATTCATTGCTAGTCATTCCAATCGCACTGACCAAACTCATCAGAAAATGATATTAGCATAGTAAAAACTTTCAATGGCCAATTAGATCACAAAAAAAAACTATTTATACAGTTTCATTCTTTTTATGGGCATCATGGAGATTTGCTTTTCAAACTATTGATCTGCCATCAATTAAATTATTCATTATTGATGAAATGATAAATGATACGGATGTTTTAGACCATTTTATTATGACTAAAGCGAGAATAAATAGAATAAAAACAAAATGTCTATACAGCCTCATTTTTTCGGGCGTCATATGTATTGCTTTCAAACATGCAGTCTTTCATCTTAATTTCTTCATTAGATGATTAAAACAAGAATAACTGAAATTTAAACAAAAAAAAAAATTATCGGACACAAAATCGAGAATAAACCAATGAAGTTTACCAAAAAATGAATCTACAATTCGTTCAGAAATTGATGAATTCGTTCCGAAATTGTTACCAAAATAGATCAAGAGAGCATAAAAAGATAAATTGTTTAGATTGATCGCAATATATTAGAAAGAAAAAACAAACAGAAAAGGGGTAAATTATTCAACGTTTCGTTTCAGAAATTGATTATAGAATATTAGAAAGGAACAGAAAAAAAAATATAAATTATTCAACATTTTGTTTAGAAATTGATCGTAGAATATTAGAAAGGAACAGAAACAAAGATAAATTATTCAACATTTTGTTCAGAAATTGATCATAGAATATAAGAAAGAACAGAAAGAGGGTAAATTATAATTCAACATTGCGTTCAGAACTGTATTGCAGAACAGAACAAAAAAAATGGAGAAAAAATAGACATAGGTAGCAGATGTATGGGTGTATACAGGCCCATCTGCCTTCGACTTACATAAAGCGCGAAAACTCAACAATAAAAGTTCACTTGGAAATAACAAACATCGTCACACGAGAGCCTCACTCTGGACGTATGGTAGCTTAAACAAATGTGGACCATCGGTGTTCGCGCCCCGAAATCCCATTTTTTATCCTTCACCAAATCCGATGGATGTAATACTGCCGCTTGGAAACGGTGACTGTCCAGAAATCCATAAGTCTCTCTCTCTTCTCTCTCATCTCTGTCTCTCTCTCTCTCTCTCTCTATCTTATAATGTCTTTCTCACAACCCCTCTCTCTCTCTCTCTCTCTCTTTCTTACAATGTCTTTCTCACAACCCGCCCCTCCTCTCTCTCTCTCTCTTTCAATGTCTCTCAAAACCTCCTTCTCTCTCTCTCTCTCTCTCTCTCTTACAATGTCTTTCTCACAACCCCCTTCTCTCTCTCTCTCTCTCTATCTTACAATGTCTTTCTCACAACCCCCTTCTTCTCTCTCTCTCTATCTCTCTATCTATTACAATGTCTTTCTCACAACCCGCCTCTCTCTCTCTCTCTCTCTCTCTCTCTCTCTCTCTTTCTTACAATGTCTTTCTCAAAACCTCCTTCTCTCTCTCTCTCTCTTACAATGTCTCTCAAAACCTCCTTCTCTCTCTCTCTCTCTCTCTCTCTTACAATGTCTTTCTCACAACCCCTTCTCTCTATCTCTCTCTCTATCTTACAATGTCTTTCTCACAACCCGCCCCTCCTCTCTCTCTCTCTTTCTTACAATGTCTTTCTCAAAACCTCCTTCTCTCTCTCTCTCTCTCTCTTACAATGTCTTTCTCACAACCCCTTCTCTCTCTCTCTCTCTCTCTCTCTCTCTCTCTCTCTCACACACACACACACACACGCGCGCGCGCGCAGTTCAATCTGCCCTTGCAGCATATTAAATAATTGAGGCCAAATTAATACCTATTAGCTATTTATGCATAATAATTATATTAGGTTTGGTATTTTAATGTAATTTTTTTAGACGCGTGTAAAGGTTGAGGGATCTTCATCCACAGGCAGTGGGTTACAATGATGCCCGATTTAATACAGTAGTAATGAGTTTTGCTCGTTTCTTTTAATTAGTGCAGGAGGTTTTGGCAGAGCAAATATTGTCTCTTGATTACGCGATCAGTTGAATTCGGTAAATTTTAGTTTGATTAGTATATGGAAGGGTGACGAACAATGAATACAAAATGGTTACGGAGAATACAACAGTGAATACAAAATGAGTACTGTGATTACAGCAATGAATACAAAATGAATACTGTGATTACAACAATTAATACAAAATTAATACTGTGAATACAATAATGAATACAAAATGGATACGGAGAATGCAATAGTAAATACAAAATGAGTACTGTGATTACAACAATGAATACAAAATGAGTACTGTGATTACAATAATTAATACAAAATGAATATTGTGAATACAACAATGAATACAAAATGAATGCATGATTACAGCAGTGAATACAAAATAAATACAGTTGATATTTTAATGAATACAAAATGAATGCTTTGATTACAACAATGAATATGAAATTATTACAGTGAATACAAAATGGATGCAATGAATACAGTAACGAATACAAAATGTCATAAATGCAACAGTGAATACAAAGTGAATACAAGAAGGAATTAAGAAATCAATAAAGTGAATGAAATAGCGGTTAAGCAACGAATACAACATTGAATACAAAAAGAATACAGTGAATACAAGAACACCACCACACAAAGGAGCGACAGATCAGTGACTCGAGCGAAATAAGAGAGAGCAATCATATAGTAGGTAAAATAGAATAGAGGGTAATTGTATAGGTAAACTAGGAGAGAGTAATTGTATAGGTGAAATAGGAGAGTAATCTTTCAAGTTAAACAGGAGAGAGAGAGAGAGAGCAGTCATATAGGTAAAATAAGAGAGTGAGAGTAATCTTGTTCGTGAAATAGGAGAGAGAGTAATTGTATAGGTGAAATAGGAGAGCGCAATCATATAGGTGAAATAGGAGAAAGCGATCAGATAGGTGAAATAGGCGAGAGTAATTGTATAAGAGGCTCTGGCGTGTCTCTTGGGGTCCCTACTCCCCCCCCCCCCCCCTCAACACCTTTCACTAAGCTCGTCGGATTTTGAAACGGCAGATCTGCAATACAAATTAATTCTGTCCAATTGCAAACGCCGGTGTAGGGCTAAATCGAATTGCTATCGAAGTGTTGTTTTTGTTTTTTTGTTTGTTCTCGTGCCGAGTTAATGTTTAGCTTTCTCTGTCTCTGTTTGCTGTCTGTCTGTGTGCGGTTATCTTCTGTTAATTATTATATATATATATATAATATATATATATATATATATATATATATATATATATATATATATATCATATATATATATATATATATATATATATATATAGTCTGTTAATTCAAACATATTTGTTCTGCAGTCTTTTCAATCATGTATTACACACATACATACAACACATACACACAAATATATATATATATATATATATATTATATATATATATATATATATATATATATATATATATATATATATATATATATATATTATAAATCTGCTGAGTGCGTATTCGCGTAAGCGGGTGTGTAAGCGTCGATAAACATGAAGAGGGAATTAACGGCTTATAATTCAGGCAAAGAGGCAACCAGTGATTCCCCAGAAGCAGTAAAGCGAAGATTAATCAAGATTATTTACATTCTAAGCCGCCTACGAGCAATGCTTATTTGATGGGTTTACGGCCTAATGGAAAACAAATTACTGAAGCGCTGTGCAAACTTAAGAGAAACACGTTAAACCTATGACAGAAATTCACTATTAGCAACTCGTAGGGCCTCACGATTGGCTAAGGATTTTATAGCTTACCAATCCATCCCGAAAAGCGTACGATTAGTCAGTCACAAAAAATCTAGGTAGGGACAGAGCCCCTCAGTGACGTGGTCGGTATGGTGTTGGCGTACTACCTCGGTGGCTGTATGTTCGATTCTCGGGCATTCCATTGAGGTGTGAGAGATGTGTATTTCTGGCGATAGAACTTCACTCTCGACGTGGTTCGGGGAAGTCACGTAAAGCCGTTGATCCCGTTGCAGAATAACCAACTGGTTCCATGCAACGTACAAGCACCATTCAAAACAAATAAACAAATAAAGCTAAGGACAGGCCACAGAGAATTTCGCTTCTAACCAATCCCAAAGACGTAGGTTTAGTTAGTAGTTACGAAGTGTCAGTTTTGGTTCAGACACAGAAACTAAAAACAATTAATTCAGGTAAATTCATGGTTAGCCAGTCACAGAAAGCCTATGACTAACCAGTCAGAGAGAGAGAGAGAGAGATGAGAGAGAGAGAGAGAGACTTACCGTAAGTCAATCACAGAATTTGACGACAAAAGAAAATAAATAGATAAAGTAAATAAATAAATGTGTCGTCGCATCCATTCGAATATTACAGAGACCATTTCAGGATTTGATTTGCATCACAAAATGATTAACCTTTCCCCAGAGAAGCTTCAACCGATACACGTCGTTGTATTTGGAGTCTCTCCGTGAAACTTTGATGAGGATGTTCTTTCTGGATGAGGAAAGATCATTCGCACCAATGTTATATCTTTCTTTGGTTTTATGATGTACATTTTAGATGAGGTTAGTACATTTGTTACATAGCATTTGACGTTCGGTTAATGTATGCATTTGACGTTGGGTCGCGTTCGGCTAATGTGCATTTGACGTTCGGGGGCTAATGTATGCATTTGTGTGTGTGTTATGCTGAATCGTATACGTTTAAAATGATGTGCAGTGCGTGTGTATTTGTCATAATAAGTATCTTTTTTTAAATATCCGTATGTACCCCTCCATATTCGTGTTTATAGCATAATATCTTAGTAAAATGTTCGTGATTTACACATTTCATTACGTAGTTTCATAAATCTGCGAAGGTTTCCCCCTTCCTGAAACATCCAAAGAAAAAAATGGCGAGTATTGCAAAAGAAATAGGTAGAAGCGCGAAGTCTGGATATTTCAGTCGAGAAGAAAAAAACTTGTCTTAACTGATCTGACAATACTGACACAAATTCCACACGTTGACTGGAAAGAATGTCCCCTGAGCTTGATGCTGTTCCGCTGGTGACAATATCCTTTTATTTTTCATATTTCTGGCTTTTTTTCCTTTCTCGAATCGTTTTCGTAAGAGAAAAAACGACATTTTTCCCGTTTTAGACAATGGAAAGCTCTTGTCACCCCCTGGTAAAACTATTTTTTTTTATTATGTCAAAGGATTATTTTATTTCCAAAAAGTTTGAGGGAGGGTACAAGGATTTAAAAATTCATTTAAAAAAAATTTGTTACCGAGTCTTGCAGAAACGTCATATTTACATTTGCCTTGTCCTAACCGACTTAGAAATTTTTAGCAGGAAGTAAAACTGGTCATTAGAAGCATTTAATAATTATAGGCTGCTTGATATTTCCTTGTGTTTTAATCATTCACTTACATTTTTTCTATTTATTCTTTTAATTTCCTAACCTCGTTTTTCTATTTTGATAAGTGATCTCGATCTCTTCTTTCTCTATTTCCCCTTTGCTTTCTGTTACTTCTTTCTATTAAACACCATAATATTCTTTGGAAGAACGAATTTCAAGCCAATAATAATAATAATAATAATAATAATAATAATAATAATAATAATAATAATAATAATAATAATATGTATTTTGGTAGAAGACCCTCTTTTAGGCAAATACTGTTAAAAAGAATGGCAGAATTAAGCGAGTTGATTTTATATATTGTTTTTTCTATTTTCCTTACAATTCGCTTCTCAGGCTCAGCGATGTTTCTGAGTAACTGACCAATATTCATATTGGGAATTTTCAAAAATCATAAATGCTGAAAGTAATCTTTTATTGGAACAGGATATCAGGTCCAGGTCAAGCAGGGGTCGTCGTCAGTGCTGGTATTATTCCGTAGGCGTAGTTCAGTTCGGTGCCGGGTTCGTCTTCGGTTTAAGGGCTGGTATTGGTGCTGGTATAGCTGGTATATCTGGTATTACGTAACGTTTCGACCTTCTCGCAGGTCATCCTCGGACGAGTCGTTTGAAGAGACTGTAGCAAGGAAGTTGCTGTTGTTGTTTTTGATTTAGCTGACCTTGTGTCAGCACGGGCTCTTGCTCACAGAGCAGCCCGTAACTCAGGATGGTGAGAAGGTGGTAATGGTAGGATATGGTCCTTTATTTGGTGATAATGCGTGAGTTGATGAGTGTGATATTGGAAAGAAACTTTTGATGGGTAAGGTTGTCCAACCTTTTTAAACCCTAAGGTGCCCTTCAGTGGTAGGAAAAGTGCAATAGTAGTGAGTGTTGGCAAGTCAGAGAGGCCAACAGATGAGAAGAAGGAAGGGTATGAGTCTGAGAAAAAGATTGCTAGTCAGTTAGCTTGTGAGGTCCACAAAACATTTCCTTATTCCGTTCCAATTCCGAGTGGGAGGTAGTGTGTGTTGTTGATGCATGAGGCTGAAGGAATGCTGTGCATGAGGTGAGGTAGTGATGAAGGATGTCAGAGTCGGGGCTTTGCTTTTGGATGTTGGGTGATGTAGGTTGATGTTGGCTGTCTTTGTGTCAGTCATGCACTGGGTGGATTGTTTGTTATTCTGTGTTTTATGGTTTGTATGTGAGTGGATAGGGATGGCAGGGGGTGTGAGGGGTCTTGATTGATGTCCCCGAGATTCTGCTATTTAGGAGTGTTTTGCTCCTACCTTGGTGGTGGGTAGGAGCATAGGAAGCCTGTAAGCTGTTGGATATGTCTCGTTATTTGAGTGACTGATTGTTGATCTCCTTCATGACTTTGTCTTAGTCGTTGTGTTTCTGGGCAGTGTAATATATAGTGTTCCAGTGGTTCTTCTGTATTTGTTTCGCAGTATTTACATGGTTTAGGGTTGTTTTCTATTTTTTGCCATGTGCATTGGTATCCGAACCTTAGACGGTGTATTATTACCGCTAGTGCTCGTGTCATGTTCTTCGGTATGCTGTGTGGTTGAAGTTGTGTGGTGTCTGCATACCATTTTGCAGTCTTGAAGCCTCCGAAGATGGCTCTCCTGATTTTGCTTTCCTCCTGTGTTTGGCAGTATGCTGCCGCTATGCTTTTTAGTTGGGTTAGTGAGAGGTTTATTTTGATGTTGACATTGTTTATGTGTAGCCCGCTTTTTGCCAGGAATCAGCTTCCTCATTTCCTTGTATTCCTACATGGCTCGGGATCCAGTTGAGAGTTATTTGTCTATTTCTGCTTTGATGGAGTTTTGCCAGTGCCCATATGCTCGTTAGGAGTTTGATGTTTTCCTTTGCTTTGCCTTTTGTGATGGCTTGTATTGCTCCTTTCGAGTCGGTATTGTAGTGTTGCCCAGTCTGTGTTGGGAGTCTTCTAGTGCTTTGGCAATAGCTATCAGCTCTGTCTGTAGTGTGGAGGCATTGTCGGAGAGCCTCCAGCTTCCTTTGAGTGTTGTTGAGTAGACCCATGCTGCTGCCGCTGGGACGCTGAGGTCTACTGATCCATCTGTAAAAGTATATGTTTTGTGGCGGTTTGTCAACTGTATTGCTTCTTGTGCTGCGTTGCTTTAACTGTTGGGTGGTGCATGCTTCCTTGCTTGCTGGAAGAATTGTGTAGTTTGTGTTGAAAGGTTCTGGTTCCCAGGGTGCTGATTCTGTGTATTCACTGAAAGGGGTGTCTTCCCTGATGGCTGCAGCATGATTTTGCATGCCTACTCTTCTCAGTGTATCTAGAAGGTCCCCAGCATATGTTTTGGGCGGGTCTAGCTCTTCATGGAGATTAATGCATTTCCTGATCTCCTTTTTGAGTGGACAGTCTCTGTCATTTTTTAATGTTTTTAGCAGGATGGATGTGTTTCTCTGATCTATCCTATGAGTCAGAGATTGTAGTTTTGTTTCATGTCTCAGGATGCATAGGTTGGTCCACATTGGTGCTCCTGTAATGAGTCTTAAGGCATTGTTTTGGATTACCTCAAAACTTTTTTGTTCAGTGCTTGTGAGATTAGTGAGGACGGGTGCAGCATACTCTACTGTAGATCTTATTGTCTGTATGTAGAAAATTCTGAGGGCATGGTATACGGCTCCCTGCCTTAGCGAGGTGATTCTTTTCATGGCGTTTTGTCTGCATTTGATCTTTTGTTTAAGTGTTTCTATTTCTTTGCGTGGTGAGAGCTGTATGTTGATGTTGACTCCTAGGTACATGAAGTTGTCTACCCATTCGATGGGTTCTCCCATGAGTTGTATTGGGTTCAGGTCTGTATTGTATTTGATTGCCATAGGAATAATATCATTTCTCTTTATCCGTTTGTTATGAGCAGTCCTGGCGTGGTTGAAGATTGCTCCTTCTTGAGCGTGGCAGGAGATTCGCTTGGAGAAACGCATGGAGAAACGCCAGGACTGCTCATAACAAACGGAT
>NC_061090.1:60740455-60752257 GCF_015104395.2 Macrobrachium nipponense | reverse complement strand
TAAACAAGTTTACAAAGTGATTTGTGTGGGTTTCTTTTTCAATCTTCAGAAGAAAACTGAAAGAAGTTTTGTTTTTTGGTTGGGTTAATAATAATAATAATAATAATAATAATAATAATATAATAATAATAATAATAATAATAATAATAATAATAATATTAACTGAACGAGAAATACAAAAGTACAGGAGAGGGGACTAAACAACACAATAGAAGATGTAAAACAGAGGCTTAAGGCCAAAGCACATAAGATCCAACGGTACATGAACAGGAATAAGGGATACCAACAGAACAAACTATTCGGAACCAACCAGAAAAGACTATACGGCAATCTAAGAGGGGAAGACAACCACCAAGAAATTCCTGAAGCTGAACCAAGTAAGAGACACTGGGAAAAACATATGGAGCAATCCGGTATCACACAACAACATGCAACATGGCTCCAGGAAGTCAAGGAAAAAGAAACAGCGAGAATAAAGCAAAGATTCACTTCACGACAGACACAGTCAGACACCAACTAAAGAAAATGCCAAACTGGAAAGCCCCCACGGCCCCAGGTCCCGATGAAGTCCATGGATACTGGCTCAAAAACTTCAAGGCCCTACACCCAAGAATAGCAGAACAACTCCAGCATTGTATCACAAATCATCAATGCGCCCAAATGGATGACCACAGGAAGAACATCTTTAGTCCAGAAAGACAAGAGTAAGGGAAAGTATAATCCAGTAACTACAGGCCTATCACCTGCCTACCAATAATGTGAAGTTACTAACAGGTATCATCAGTGAAAGGCTATACAACTACCTAGAGGGTACAAAACATCCCATCCACCAACCAGAAAGGCTGCAGAAGGAAGTGTAGGGGCACAAAAGACCAGCTCCTGATAGACAAAATGGTAATGAAGACCAGTAAGAGAAGGAAAACCAAACTAAGCATGGCATGGATAGACTATAAGAAAGCCTTCGACATGGTACCACACACATGGCCAATAGAATGCCTGAAAATATATGGGGCAGAGGAAAACACCATCAGCTTCCTCAAAAATACAATGCGCAACTGGAATACAATACTTACAAGCTCTGGAATATAAGACTAGCAGAGGTTAATATCAGGAGAGGGATCTTCCAGGGCGACTCACTGTCCCCACCACTCTTCGTAGTAGCCATGATTCCCATGACAAAAGTACTGCAGAAGATGGATGCTGGGTACCAACTCAAGAAAAAGCAGGCAACAGAAATTAACCCATCTGATGTTCATGGAGGGACGACATCAAGCTGTATGGTAAGAGCATCAAGGAAATTGATACCCTAATCCAGACTGTAAGGATTGTATCCGGGGACATCAGGATGTAGTTTCGATTAGGAAAATGTGCCTTAGTCAACATACAACGGCTGAAGAGAGTTTCAGGACTCATGTAGAAGAGTGTGCTCCTGGTAACAGTGCTCATAGTGAGAAAAGTGATGGACTCCTAAGGAGGCAGGATGCAACCTGAACACACTATAAAAACCACTCAGTAATAGGGAAAAAAATAATAATCTTATTCTCTAATTGGCAATACACCTCCTAGGCCTGTCTATCCATTCAAATACCCGCTATCTATCAGTGTTTTGCTAAGCCATCGCGTTCGATAACGTCTCTTTCCTTTCCACGATGCCCATAACCGCCCTTTTACGAGGCAGTTCGGTCCTTTTCATTAAAACTTCAGCGCAATCTCTCACTCTTTATTAACCGTAATCCCTTTATATCCCCATAATGTTTTCGGGAATACTAGAGCGGGCAGTTGTGATATCAATCCAGCCGACGTCGCGGAAAAGATCGGAAGTATCTGAACCGCCGAATGAGATACCGCAGGAAGATTCGCATAGAAGTTCAAATGAAGCTGAAGGCCTTGAAAGCTGGTGTAGATTTTTGAATTGCTAGATATGGTACCAGAGTCATTTGGGAGTCATTTTATTTATAGGGAAGTGTTAAGATAAAATTAACCTGTTGGTGGCCGGGTGAGGAAGCTAGAGGCATACTGAAAACAGAGAGAGAGAGAGAGAGAGTGAGAGAGAGAGATAGAGAAGAGAGAGAGAGAGAGAGAGAGCTGTAGCACACCCATTGAAAAAGACTCCCAACAGTTCGTAAATCAACTAGAATTAACATCTTTCAAAAGAGAGAGAGAGAGAGAGAGAGAGAGAGAGAGAGAGAGAGAGAGAGAGAGAGAGAGAGAGAGAGATTTGTAGCACTATTGAAAATGACTCCCAACAGTTCGTAAATCAACTAGAATTAACATCTTTTGAGAGAGAGAGAGATAGAGAGTATGTTTGGGGACGAATCGCATAACAGAAGAAAAGGTCATGTACAGAAATATAGCAGAAGGTCAGGGTAGTTATCAAGGATAAAGATAGAAGGATGACTATGGTCTGTCATACATTTTTGTATAATACGTTGAATACAGTGTATATGTGTCCAGACTTTCCTTTGATATGTCACTCATGTTTTACATAATGCACTTTGATATAGCAATAAACGAAGGCAGCCATTATATAAATTCAGATTTTCCATCTTCAAAACTATTTTATCTGGACCAACATTGTTCCCCCTCCCCCCCCCCCCCCTCCCCCCCCCCGCCCCCCCCCCCTCTCCTGCAAACCGTGGAAATAGATACAGATGTCACACTGACGTCAATTCCTACTTTTGACGGGAACGGGTCGCGGTAAAACTAGGTTCTGGAATCAAAAACGTGATTTAATGAAGTGAACGAATATTACGTGCGTATTGATTTAATTATTACCCGCGTTTAGATAAAAACGAAATATCTTAGAGGTTGGAGGAAGAATATATCAATGATAGAGGTGTGGCAAATTGGTAAAGAAGAGGAGTGTAATTTGTGTTAAATAAAGAAAAAACTGATAATTCTTAAAAGCAGTTAGATTCATAAAAATGCGAAAAATGCCAAGAAAGAGGAGTGTGCGGAGAGGATATATATATATATATATATATATATATATATATATATATATATATATATTATATATATATATTTACACACACACACACACACACACACACACACACACACATATATATATATATATATATATATATATATTCTAATATATATTGGATTCCAAAGATAAAAGGATGGAGATAGATACATACATACACAGTTAAATAAATAGATGTTTGGAAGAGAGAGAGAGAGAGAGAGAGAGAGAGAGAGAGAGAGAGAGAGAGAGAATCTCACTCCAGTAAATACAGAATTAAAAGTTGACCCGCGATGGCCATTCAATCTAGGACCACCGGTGCAGTTCCAGTGAATTAATTTGTACTACAGATTAGCCGTTCGAAATCCAGTAAGCTTAGTGAAAGGTGAGAGAGAGAGAGAGAGAGAGAGAGAGAGAGAGAGAGAGAGAGAGAGAGAGAGAGAGAGAGAGAAGGTTATTGGCCTTGTAGGCAGAACAACCATCTCCTTTTGGCCCCAAAATCCGTGGCTCCTTTCTGAAAAAGTTTCAACGACTCAGATGCCAACGGCGTTTTATATTCATTGCTGGTCACCAATCCACGCACTGACCAAACTTCATCAGAAATGATATTAGCATAGTAAAACTTTCAATGGCAATTAGGATCACAAAAAACTATTTATACAGCTTCATTTTTATGGGCATCATGGAGATTGCTTTTCAAACTATTGATCTGCCATCTTAATTTTTATTCATTATTTGATGAAATATAAATGATACGGAGTGTTTTAGACCATTTATTATGACTAAAGCGAGAATAAATAAAATAAAAACAAAATGTCCATACAGCTTCATTTTTTCGGGTATCATATATATTGCTTTCAAACATGCAGTCTTTCATCTTAATTTCTTATTATTATGATTAAAACAAGAATAACTGAAATTTAAAAAAAAAATTATCGGACACAAAATCGAGAACAAATGAAGTTTACCAAAAATGAATCTACAATTCGTTCAGAAATTGATGAATTCGTTCCGAAATTGTTACCAAAATAGATCAAGAGAGCATAAAAAAGATAAATTGTTTAGAATTGATCGCAGAATATTAGAAAGAAACAGAAAAGGGGTAAATTATTCAACGTTTCGTTCAGAAATTGATTATAGAATATTAGAAAGGAACAGAAAAAAATATAAATTATTCAACATTTTGTTTAGAAATTGATCGTAGAATATTAGAAAGGAACAGAAACAAAGATAAATTATTCAACATTTTGTTCAGAAATTGATCGTAGAATATTAGAAAGAACAGAAAGAGGGTAAATTATAATTCAACATTGCGTTCAGAAATGTATTGCAGAACAGAACAAAAAAATGGAGAAAAAATAGACATAGATAGCAGATGTATGGGTGTATGTATACATGCCCGTTTGCCTTCGACTTACATAAAGCGCAAAAACTCAACAGCAAAAGTTCACTTGGAAATAACACGCATCGTCACACGAGAGTCTCTGGACGTAGGTAGCGAAATGTGGACTCGGTGTTCGCGCCCCAAATCCCATTTTTATCCTTCACCAAAACCCGATGGATGTAATACTGCCGCTGGAAACGGTGAACTGTCCAGAAATCCCATAAGTCTCTTCTCTCTCTCTCTCTCTCTCTCTCTCTCTCTCTCTCTCTCTCTCTCTTACAATGTCTTTCTCAAACCCCCTTCTCTCTCTCTCTCTATCTTACAATGTCTTTCTCACAACCCGCCCCTCCTTTCTCTCTCTCTCTCTCTCTCTCTCTCTCTCTCTCTCTCTCTCTCTCTTACAATGTCTTTCTCACAACCCCCTTCTCTCTCTCTCTCTCTCTCTCTCTCACACACACAAACACACACGCGCGCGCGCGCGCAATTCAATCTGCCCTTGCAGCATATTTGATAATTTAGTCCAAATTAATACCTATTAGCTATCTATGCATAATAATTATATTAGGTTTGGTATTTTAATGTAATTTTTTTAGACGCGTGAAAAGGTTGAGGGATCTTCATCCACAGGCAGTGGGTTACAATGATGCCCGATTTAATACAGCAGTAATGAGTTTTGGTCGTTTCTTTTAATTAGTGCAGGAGGTTTTGGCGGAGCAAATATTGTCTCTTGATTACGCGATCAGTTGAATTCGGTAAATTTTAGTTTGATTAGTATATGGAAGGGTGACGAACAATGAATACAAAATGGTTACGGAGAATACAACAGTGAATACAAAATGAGTACTGTGATTACAGCAATGAATACAAAATGAATACTGTGATTACAACAATTAATACAAAATTAATACTGTGAATACAATAGTGAAAACAAAATGGATACGGAGAATGCAATAGTGAATACAAAATGAGTACTGTGATTACAACAATGAATACAAAATGAGTACTGTGATTACAACAATTAATACAAAATGAATATTGTGAATACAACAATGAATATAAAATTAATGCATGATTACAGCAGTGAATACAAAATAAATACAGTTGATATTTTAATGAATACAAAATGAATGCTTTGATTACAACACTGAATTCGAAATTATTACAGTGAATACAAAATGGATGCAATGAATACAGTAACGAATACAAAATGTCATAAATGCAACAGTGAATACAAAGTGAATACAAGAAGGAATTAAGAAATCAATAAAGTGAATGAAATAACGGTTAAGCAACGAATACAACAGTGAATACAAGAACACCACCACACAAAGGAGCGACAGATCAGTGACTCGAGCGAAATAAGAGAGAGCCATCTTATAGGTAAAATAAGAGAGGGCAATCATATAGTAGGTAAAAATAGAAGAGAGGGTAAAATTGTATAGGTAACTAGAGAGAGTAATTGTATAGGTGAAATAGGAGAGTAATCTTTCAAGTTAAATAGGAGAGAGAGAGAGAGAGCAGTCATATAGGTAAAATAAGAGAGTGAGAGTAATCTTGTTGGTGAAATAGGAGAGAGAGTAATTGTATAGGTGAAATAGGAGAGAGCAATCCTATAGGTAAAATAGGATAGAGAATAATCATATAGGTGAAATAGGATAAAACAATCATATAGGTGAAATAGGAGAAAGCGATCAGATAGGTGAAATAGGCGAGAGTAATTGTGTAAGGCTCTGGCGTGTCTCTTGGGGTCCCTACTCCCCCCCCCCCCCCCCCCTCAACACCCCCTTTCACTAAGCTCGTCGGTCGTTTTGAAACGGCAGATCTGCAATACAAATTAATTCTGTCCAATTGCAAACGCCGGTGTAGGGCTAAATCGAATTGCTATCGAAGTGTTGTTTTTGTTTTTTTGTTTGTTCTCGTGCCGAGTTAATGTTTAGCTTTCTCTGTCTCTGTTTGGCTGTCTGTCTGTGTGCGGTTATCTTCTTTTAATTATATATATATATATATATATATATATATATATATATATATATATATATATATATATATATATATATATATATATATATATATATATATATATATATATATATATATATATATATATATATATATATATATATATATATATATATATATATATATATATATATATAGTCTGTTAATTCAAACATATTTGTTCTGCAGTCTTTTCAATCATGTATTTACACACATATATACACACATACACACATATTTTATATATGTATATATATATATATATATATATATATATATATATATATATATATATATTAATCAATTAATTAATTCATTAATTTAGTTATTTATTAAGTTGTTGAGAGACAAGCTAACTGTCAAGACATACTAAAAAACACACACACACACACACACACACACACACACACACACACAACGCAAACATATATATATATATATATATATATATATGTATATATATATATATATATATATATATATATATATATATATATAATTATTAAATCTGCTGAGTGCGTATTCGCGTAAGCGGGTGTGTAAGCGTCGATAAAAATGAAGAGGGAATTAACGGCTTATAATTCAGGCAAAGAGGCAACCAGTGATTCCCCAGAAGCAGTAAAGCGAAAGATTAATCAAGATTATTTACATTCTAAGCCGCCTACGAGCAATGCTTATTTGATGGGTTTACGGCCTAATGGAAAACAAATTACTGAAGCGCTGTGCAAACCTTTAAGAGAAACACGTTAAACCTATGACAGAAATTCACTATTAGCAACTCGTAGGGCCTCACGATTGGCTAAGGATTTTATAGCTTACCAATCCCAAAAGCGTACGATTAGTCAGTCACAAAAAATCTAGGTAGGGACAGAGCCCCTCAGTGACGTGGTCGGTATGGTGTTGGCGTACTACCTCGGTGGCTGTATGTTCGATTCTCGGGCATTCCATTGAGGTGTGAGAGATGTGTATTTCTGGCGATAGAACTTCACTCTCGACGTGGTTCGGAAGTCACGTAAAGCCGTTGATCCCGTTGCAGAATAACCACTGGTTCCATGCAACGTACAAGCACCATTCAAACAAATAAACAAATAAAAGCTAAGGACAGGCCACGAGAGAATTTCGCTTCTAACCAATCCCAAAGACGTAAGGTTAGTTAGTTACGAAGTGTCAGTTTTGGCTCAGACACAGAAACTAAAAACAATTAATTCAGGTAAATTCATGGTTAGCCAGTCACAGAAGCCTATGACTAACCAGTCAGAGAGAGAGAGAGAGAGAGAGAGAGAGAGAGAGAGAGACTTACCGTAAGTCAATCACAGAATTTGACGACAAAAGAAAATAAATAGATAAAGTAAATAAATAAATGTGTCGTCGCATCCATTCGAATATTACAGAGACCATTTCAGGATTTGATTTGCATCACAAAATGATTAACCTTTCCCCAGAGAAGCTTCAACCGATACACGTCGTTGTATTTGGAGTCTCTCCGTGAAACTTTGATGAGGACGTTCTTTCTGGATGAGGAAAGATCATTCGCACCAATGTTATATCTTTCTTTGGTTTTTAGTGATGTACATTTTAGATGAGGTTAATGTATGCATTTGACGTTCGGGGGTTAATGTATGCATTTGACGTTCGGCGGTTAATGTATGCATTTGACGTTCGGGGGCTAATGTATGCATTTGTGTGTGTGTTATGCTGAATCGTATACGTTTAAAATGATGTGCAGTGCGTGTGTATTTGTCATAATAAGTATCTTTTTTTAAATATCCGTATGTACCCCTCCATATTCGTGTTTATAGCATAATATCTTAGTAAAATGTTCGTGATTTACACATTTCATTACGTAGTTTCATAAATCTGCGAAGGTTTCCCCCTTCCTGAAACATCCAAAGAAAAAAATGGCGAGTATTGCAAAAGAAATAGGTAGAAGCGCGAAGTCTGGATATTTCAGTCGAGAAGAAAAAAAACTTGTCTTAACTGATCTGACAATACTGACACACAAATTCCACACGTTGACTGGAAAGAATGTCCCCTGAGCTTGATGCTGTTCCGCTGGTGACAATATCCTTTTATTTTTCATATTTCTGGCTTTTTTTCCTTTCTCGAATCGTTTTCGTAAGAAGAGAAAAAAACGACCATTTTTCCCGTTTTAGACAATGGAAAAGCTCTTGTCACCCCCTGGTAAAACAATTTTTTTTTTATTATGTCAAAGGATTATTTTATTTCCAAAAAGTTTGAGGGAGGGTACAAGGATTTAAAAATTCATTTAAAAAAAATTTGTTACCGAGTCTTGCAGAAACGTCATATTTACATTTGCCTTGTCCTAACCGACTTAAAATTTTCTAGCAGGAAGTATAACTGATCATTAGAAGCATTTAATAATTATAGGCTGCTTGATATTTCCTTGTGTTTTAATCATTCACTTACATTTTTTCTATTTATTCTTTTAATTTCCTAACCTCGCTTTTCTATTTTGATAAGTGATCTCGATCTCTTCTTTCTCTATTTCCCCTTTGCTTTCTGTTACTTCTTTCTATTAAACACCATCCAATATTCTTTGGAAGAACGAATTTTCAAGCCAATAATAATAATAATAATAATAATAATAATAATAAAATAATAATAATAATAATAATCAATAATAATAATAATAATAATAATAATAATAATAATAATAATAATTATTATAATTATAATAATATGTATTTTTGGTAGAAGACCCTCTTTTAGGCAAATACTGTTAAAAAGAATGGCAGAATTAAGCGAGTTGATTTTATATATTGTTTTTTCTATTTTCCTTACAATTCGCTTCTCAGGCTCAGCGATGTTTCTGAGTAACTGACCAATATTCATATTGGGAATTTTCAAAAATCATAAATGCTGAAGGTAATCTTTTATTGGACAACGGATATCAGGTCCAGGTCAAGCAGGGGTCGTCGTCAGTGCTGGTATTATTCCGTAGGCGTAGTTCAGTTCGGTGCCGGGTTCGTCTTCGTTTAAGGGTGGTGGTATTGGTGCTGGTATAGCTGGTATATCTGGTATTACGTAACGTTTCGACCTTCTCGCAGGTCATCCTCGGACGAGTCGTTTGAAAGAGACTGTAGCAAGGAAGTTGTTGTTGTTGGAGTATTAAGCTGGCTTTTATGCCAGCACGGAGCTTTAGCTAATGTAGCAGCCCGTAGGTCATTTGAATTTTTTTTTAGATGCATTGGTGATTTAAGGATATGAGGCGATCTTTTTATTTATGATTTCTATGGAATGTGCAGGTGGAATGGTATGGATTTCAAAGGTGAAAGGAAAAGTGAATAGGCAAGGTTACAAACCCTTTAAACCCTAAGGTACCCATTAGTAGAAGATAAAGATCGATAGTAGCGAGTCCTGGCGAGTCAGAGATAGCCAGTAATGAAATCGAAAAATTTATAGTCGTAGAAAAACGAAAAAAAAGGCGCAACTCTATGGAGTTCAAGTACCATATTTCACTTTACGAAAAAAAAAGCAGAGAGCGTCGATCGTTTAGCAATAGGGAACGACGAAGGAAAAACGAAATATTATCAGTTTTAGAAACAGGATAACAAAAATAAGCGACAGCTTAAGCGGTAGTTAGAGTGACAGTTGAAATATTCGGTCGTTTAGACGTGAGGCGGCCGAAAACGGAGGGGAAAGGAGGATTGTTTAGTAAAAGAAAAAGCAGTTAATGCTATAAACAGCACTTTTGCATGTAGCGGCGATCTTTTATGTTTGAGATCTGTATCTAAAATCTTCTAACAGGAGGTCATCTGGGAGACTGATCTCTAGGTCCAACAGAGCGTGGACGAGCTCAGAGAACGCTGTGACCACTGTCACTGTCGTTATTGAAGATGGCTCTATTTAAAAATGCCTCAAACTCCTCGTAGGTCAGCAGGAACTTTCTGATTTGATATTCTCCTACGAGGAAGTATTCGTTTCCGACGTTTGCAGTTCTATTTTCTTGTTTGCAGGTCTGAGTTTCGCTGTTTTGCTTAGCTACAAACTCCTCTGTTTGTGTTTCCTGCTTCTTTATACAAAACAGGAGCTACAGTCGGTGTCTCGGTCTGCATTTCTTCTCAACTGCGTCTTCTGTCTGGGTTCCTGCTTCGGCACGAGCAGGAATCGACGTCTTCGGCGATGCAGAGGTTCAGGGGGTAACCTGAGGGGTTGGGGGAGTAGTAGGGGGAGGAGGTAGAGGGGCGGGAGTTTGGCGATACGGAGAGGATGAGGGGGGTGGGGATGTAGTGCCGGGATCGAGGAGGTTGGGAGGAAGGTTGGGTGGTTTGTGGTACAGGAGGTAGGTTCGTTCTAGGATCGAACCTGGGGTTGCTGGGAGGTTTCCTGGTCGGTGATGGTTGTCGAGGTCTTGCAGGTGGAGGAGGATGCCCTTCGCCTTCCAAATCCTCTGCAGTCTGACTGGGCATCCCTTAAACCAAGCATGATGTTGCTGGCTGCAGTTAGGGTATCGGGCAACTGTGTGGCCCTTTTCCTTGTACTTTTTCAAGCACACTTCTGTCTCGTGTTTTGCACTGCACACTCCACAGATGTGTTCTGATTTGCATTCGTTTTTGTGATGTCCATACCTCTGACACTTGAAGCATCTCAGAGGCTCTGGTACGAAGGCTTCGGTCTCGTAAGTGCCAGAATCCCAAGGCTGACCCTGGCTGGAATTTGGCCTTGAAGGTCGCTTCTATCTTTAGAGTTTCCTGTCCATCTTTTGTAGTACATCTCTTGGCTTCCATGATGTTGGGAACCTCGAGGACTCTTTCGATAGTGATGTATTTGGGGACTTTGCATATCATCCCCCTTGCTTTTGATTTTTGAAGCAGGATCAAGAAGGTGGCACAGGTTGTCTTTCTTCTTAGTAGTTCAGCAGCTTTTTGGTCCTTGGAGTAATTATAAATTCTCCCCTTAAATTCGGTCTGACTATGAGGTTGGCTTCTGGATATTTTTTCTCAAGGGCCCTAACTGCAGCATACGAAGTCTGGCCTCGATTGTGACAGCTTTTAAACTTCGGAAGTGTTGGAAATTCCACATAACTCGCCGTATTCGGTGGCTGAATTCGTAGGGATCAGGTTATTGTTGGTCGAAGTTGGTGGCAAAATCTTCTTCTTTCTTCCTTCTTCCTTACTGTAGAGAAAGCCTTGCTCGTCCTCCAAGGGCGGGTGCTCCCTGGGATTACCGGGCGAAAGGGGTCTCTTAGAGGCCATACTTGTCAAAATTATAGGTTTAAAATGACGAGAGTTACGTCACGCGCCTGTGCACGAAAATACGTAACCCTCTGAGCAAGGAAGTCTGTGGGGCGGTATTTATAGCGGCTCGGACCTAGAGTTGCATTTCTCATTGGTCGGCCGGTCTTGGACGAAGTCGTGGATCTCGCCTCGAAGGTCTCGGGGATTCTCTCGTGCGAGCGCCACAGTAGTGTGCCTGGGGATGAACGACAGGA
>NC_061090.1:60717955-60732955 GCF_015104395.2 Macrobrachium nipponense | reverse complement strand
AGAGACTTCTAAATCTTTCCGGTAATCTCGGGAGTCTGTGACGCTCCCCGTAGGCCCCGCCCCCAGAATGACATATAAATACGACGGACGAAGTAGGAGAAGGCAGATCATCAGTTAGTCACAGAGTAAGGGCCCCCATTCACGCTCAGTTGCAGCCTTCAGGTGAGAACGTTGTGGGCGTGGTTTAACTGTATCGTTGCGTGTATGGCGGGATTTTGTGCCTAAGGTTCGAACTCACAGACGACCGGACAGCTCTAGACCTGTTCGAGCAGGCCTGAATGTATGTGAGGTGTCTTCGACGCGGCCTGCAGGCTTATCCTCTGTCTATGGTTATAAGTCTCAGTAGAAGAACCCATTTAGTAGGCGAGCACTATGTCAGACATGTGGGTGGATAAAAGATTTTGGAACGAATTCATTGATGTATACAAGCAACATTCCATGTATATGAATATTAAGAGGTAAGGATTATTAAACCAGGAATATGAAAAATGAAGCGTATGAGACATTGGTGAAGAAACTTCGAGAGAAGGATGGGAGTGCTACCCGTGACACGGTAACCAAGAAGAGAAACAACATGCACAGTTCCTTCAGGAAAGAAATGAAAATGGTTGAAAATTCAAAGAAGTCTGGGGCAGCTACAGATGAGGTCTATCGTCCAAGTCTGTACTACTACGACCATTTTTTCTTTTTATTCCTTCGTGAACCAAGAAGCACCAAGAACATCATCATCAATATTGAAGAGGTATGTAAACACCTTTAAATATCATATTAAAACGTTTCACGCTTGCAGCCTTTTCTTGGAATCAGCAAACTATTCTATAGAGCTATAGAAGAATATAAAAAAAAATTAAAAGTGTAATGACTTGCGCAGTTTTCCCTTCGTCATCCAGATACACTTCCTAGTCTGAATAAAAGAGTCTAATAATAACCCGAAGAATGAATTGTGTCACCTGAGCGTCAAAGGAATAATACTTAGTAAATATAGGTAATAATTCATTATACTGAATATAAATGCACACCTTATTTCATAATTGCCTGTAATACATACAAATGTATTTTCTTGCATAACCCTCACACATTCCAATGATACAAAAAATCTCTTACTGTTGGGATATAGATTTACATAAGCAGTAATAAACAGTAAGTGATAAGAATTGACCACGTATGTGGATATTTAGCCTGCACAATGACTCATCATTACATCTTATCATCAAACCAATCGACACTACCCTTCTGATTAAGTTCTCCAAATACAAGTTACTTACTTCCTTTGCCTCATAGGTAATGTGTCTACGCTCTATAGCTAATGGGGTGAATGCCTTTTCCATTTCTTCTTTTAGCTGAGTATCAGAAAGGATGTTGCTTGTGCAACATACAACAAGCCTTGACCACAGAAACTGCATTCTCTGCATCGAGATTTATGGGGGAATGGAATATGCGGAATTTAGAAGATAATATTCCGAGTGTACTCTCCACAACGCGGTGGGTACGAGACAATCTATAATTGAATACTTGTTCCTCCTTCTCTTCTGTTGTGTGAACTAAATGGCTTCAGAAAATTTGGTCTCATTGCAAATGCGTCATCATCCACGAATACAAAAGGCAAGGTCAAATTTGAGGATCTAATTATTACGGGATCTGGTATATTCAGTGTGTTGTTGGTTAACTTCTCCCCAAACTTTGTGTTCTCAATTACACCACCGTCCGAAATTCTCCCAAATTTATAATTTGCGCTAACGACTGCCATGAGAACCATGCTGTCAAATCCTTTGTAATTGCAAAAGAAAGATCCTGAATTAGGGGGAGGAACAATTGCTACCTGTTTCCCGTCTACAGCGCCCAGGCAATTAGGGAACTGCCACATTTCTTCGAAGTCTTGACCAATCTGGCACCATTCCTCCTTCGAATGTGGGAACTGTGGAGATAAATGCATAATAATATTTATTAATACTGCTTTATTCAATAATACTGATATCCATGTTATTTTTGTCCCAATTTAAGGATGTGATCGAGATGGACTGCCTGTCTACATCCCAGCCTGGAGCTTCAAGAGCCCTTCCATTACCACCTGGAAAACGGAGCCGCCAACCGGGACCGTCAGTGAGCAACAAGGCTGATGAGGCTCTGGGCATCAATGGGGACAAATTACTGGGAGCACGTGGAGAAGATGAATATGATTTGTTTGGTAAATTGATTGCAAGTTAATTGCGTAAGGTTGACGATGAACAACGAAAATTTGCTCAAAAATGAATAAATGATGTTCTATATGACGCAGAATTTTGAGATCTTAGGTATGATAGTAGGGTCATGAATGCTATATATATATAATGTCCAAGAATAATCGACCAAACATTTATTGTTTGGAGATTCATTGTCCATTGACAAAAACAAACAAGAGGGTTACAATGCATGCTACTATTATAGGGCTGTTGTTTTGTCTTGAGTTATTAGAACATTCCATTTAATACTTCTTACTTTGCCATAGCAAAGAGTCTATTGCATTTCTTATGGTTGAGCATTATATTAATGTTTAATACAAATGTTGGCATCATTTGATAAGATTAAAAATAGGAAGCATATAATACTAAGCTTCTGCACATCCTATTTTCTCATGGGGTGCTTTGGGCAACCTAGAAACGTAATGTATGTGAGGATACAAAGCTAATAATGATAAAACTTAATTTACTATAATTATAGGGTTTATAATTATGCGCAGTATTTTGTAATATTGTTTTCATCTTCATATGTGACCTTTATGTATATAAACAATAAACATCATACACTTCCCTTCATATATTCTTTCCTTAATACCTTTTATATAACTTCGCAAGTTTCTGGAATTATGTGCTGATACTGCTACGCTGAATTTCAGGTCTTCGTAAGACCTTCCTGTTACTAAATACCGGAGAGTTGCAGCAAGTTTATCCCCTGGTGATATAGCAGATCTCATGCAAGTGTCTTTCCTCTGTATATGTGGTGCCACAAGGTCTAGAAGCTTGCGAAATGTAGAGTCATCCATTCGTAGATAGTTAAAGAAATCATGAGGCTCCCATACTAAATGTGACAACAGGTTTGTGTGTGATAGTACTTCTCTTCTTGCTAGTCATTCCTTCATCCAAACCTTTTCCTCCTTCTCGGCTGCTTACGTTTCTCGTAAGCTACAATACAAAGAGCTAGAATCTGCAGCACCCTCTCTGATAACACCTTCCCAATTGCTGGCCCAGAGTAGACTAACCTGATTTCACTCAGGCCGCCTGCGTAATGTATGGGTACAATTTCGGTCGTCCGGCCACTGAAGCTCCGCCCCAAACCGGAGACCTGCAGGTAGTACCGGTGCGTGAATGGGGCCCCTAAGAGATCATCAGTTAGTCACAGAGTAATAGGTCATCAGTAAGAGCCACAGATCAGATTATCAGTGAGAGATCAGCAGCAGAGATCGTCAGAGAGAGATAAAAGAAGAAGGAACCAACGAAGGATCAGAGAAAAAGGCCCTCGAGAATTGGTCAAATTCTGGTCAAGTCGTCTTCAGGAGTGGACTACTGAGTTACTTCAACGTTGATCAAGACTTCAGAGAAGAAACGTTCTGCTAGAGGTTTTGGGGAGTTCCTGCCCTTCAAGTATCAAGAGTAGACATTATTTTCTGCAATACTGAGGCAAGAAAGCGTCTACCATTAGAGTTCTCCTTTTGTGAAGCCATCACTTCGAGTTGCAAAACTGGTCGGCAAGTACTTTTATTACATCAATGTTCCCCAGTTCATGCAATGTAAGATTTTACCTTTTTATGTAAATAGGAGACACCATTCTGCATTTATCTTTGTTAGTAAGCTTGTAAATAAACCTTTTGTTTTGTTAGTGTTTCTTTCTATTTTCGTATCCCCAGTTTCAACTGTTGGTGTTGAATTTTTTTTTTTTTTTATTTCATATGGAACCTGAAGCGGACCTCTCTCGGTTTGTAACATTGTGGTGACCTTGCTTAGGCTATCAACACTTTAACAGTTTGAAACAGGGAGAATACAGAAAGAACCAGAATGAGTGAGATAGTGAATGAGTTTATCGAGTCGGGTAAGCTTCTAGGTCTAGAGGGGAATGATCTCCATGAGTATGTTGAGAAGAAAAAAAGAGAAAAGTATGAGAGAGATGAAAAAGCAGCTGAGAGGGAAGTAATAAAAATGCAGCAAGAGAGAGAACCAATGAAAATGCAGCAAGAGAGAGAAGCAATGAAAATGCAGCAAGAGAGAGAAATGCTGGTAATGCAGCAGGAAGAAAGAAAAAGTACATATGCATGAGCAGGAAGAGAGAGAAAGAATGTATGCATGAGTTGGAAATTGCTCGGTTAAGGGAAAGTACTCGTAACAGTGGGAGAGGCGAGAACGAAAACGAAGCTGATACGTTAGGTATGAGTGCAGTGCTGAAATTAGTACCAAAGTTTGATGAGGAAGATGTTACGACATATTTCATGTGTTTTGAGAAGTTAATGGAAAGAGTAGGTTCTCCTAAAGAAATGTGGACTTTATATTTACAGTCAGCTTTGAGTGGTAGGGCGCTTACTGTGTATAGTTGCATGTCTAAGGAGGAATATGATAATTACGATATCGTGAAAGAAACTGTTCTTAGTGCGTATAGGTTAGTACCGGAGGCGTACAGTAAGAAATTTAGAAATTTGAGAAAGGATGAAAATATTATGTATGTAGAATACGGTAAGAAGTTAGAAAGGCTGTTTTTTTATTGGTTAACTTCTGCTAAAGTTGATGATTTTGATGGTTTGAAGAACTTAGTGTTGTTAGAAAACTTCAAAGATAATGTATCCCCTGAGATTAAGCTTTATATAGAAGATAGGCGAGAAGTATCTTTTGCAGGAGCAACTAGGTTAGCTGACGAATATAGTCTAACTCATAATTTGAGTGTTGAAGTGGTCTTGCTTCGAGACACAGGAGCTGCTGTCTCACTGATTAGGAGAGAGAGTGTGCCGAACAGGGCAGAAATCAACATGGAAGAAAAAGTCATGTTAGGTGAAATTCCTAACACTGGTGTTCTTTGTCCTTTGTTGAAGTTGAATTTAGAAAGTCAGGTAGTGTCAGGAGAAGCAAAACTGGCAGTTGTTGACAGTTTGCCCGTCGATGGCGTTGACATTATTGTCAGTAATGACTTAGCTTTATCCAAGAATGTGAATCCTTTTGTGAGGGATATTCCGGTGCCTGAAATGGTAGTAACTAAGTCAGGTTTAGATACAGACATGCACTACGGTCATAATTTGTTTGTGGATTCAAACGAGTGTGAGTTCGTGGATTCGAACGAAAGTGAGTTCGTAGATTCGAACGAGAGTGAGTTCGTGGATTCGAACGAGAGTAAGTTCGTGGATTCGAACGTGAGTGAGTTCGTGGATTTGAACGAGTGTGATAGAGGTAGCGAGGTTGATCTTGGCATGAGTGTGGCTGAGAGACCTAACTCTATTGTTGACAGTGATAGCCAAACGGAAGGTGTAGCTGTCGAGAATAACATAGTAAATGTACTGGTATCCAGTACTAGTTATGGTGATGAATTAGGCTCTAACATTTTGGATAAGGATGAGCTAGTCAAGTTGCAGAGAGAGTATGAGACACTAACCTGAATTTTTTAATGTGAACTGGATGATGTTCTCGATGATGTGTGTAAGGAAACTTTTTGTTTAAAGGACGAAGTTTTGTGTCTTTATGTTAGTCCTAAGTCAGGTAGTAAAGGGGAAATCATCGAACAATTAGTGGTTCCTAGGAAGCTTCGTGAACTAGTTTTGAAGTTAGCACATGATGAGCAAGGACATTTAGGGGTAAATAAAACTTTCAGGTCTATTAGTAGGGCGTACTTTTGGCCTAAAATGAGAAGTGACGTGAAGAGGTATGTTTTAAGCTGTCATGAATATCAAATTGCCGGGAAACCGAATCAAGTATTTCCCAGAGTTTCGTTGTGTAATATTCCTTCAGTAGGCGAATCTTTTGTGAATGTATGTATCAATATGGTCGGACCTTTGTCCAGAAATAAGGGTAGAGAAGATTACATAACTAATCTTGAGTATTATAAAAACAATTTAAGAGATGGTTGGCAACTAGCGAAGGAGAACGGGAGTCAAGGGGGAACTAAAGGGGAACATGATCTTAGAGCAAAAGAGAGGAGTTTGTGTGTAAGAGATAAAGTTTTAGTACTAGTTCAGAAAGAAGGTACCTCTTTACCTTATAAGTTTGAAGGTCCTTTTTCAGTGTTAGAGGAGAAGGGAAATATGCATTGTGTAATTAATATGGGTAAGAGTAGAACAAAGTCAATTAATGTAAACTTTCTTCAGAATTATAAAGAACACCCCGTGCCATGGTCTCCGCCCATGTAACGGTGTTACTGAGATAAATTAGTTTTGAGAAAATGCAAGAGGTGTCTTAGTATTTCAAAGTTTTAAGCAGAGTTCAGAAAACTGAAAAAGTAAGAGAGAAGGATAATGTTATAGCAGGTAGCTCTCTAGAGATTTCTAAGAATGAGTAGCCTAATGACCGTTTTCTATTTTGGCATGAGCGGTTGAGTGAATGAAGACGTGTTAAAGCCTTTATGCAGGATTGTTCCCCTGCTGTTTAATTCTTATTTCTCTTTAGAAAAAAATAAAATCAGTTGATTTAATTTTTTCTCTTTTTGGGGAGGATGTGTAATGGTAATTGCTTTATAGCAAAGGAAGATAAAGGAAAGGAAAACGCATTTTCGAGAAGTTCAGCAGCAAGGAGGCATTCGCGCAGGTGTTGGAGGTGCCTATTGTCATGATGGTTCTAGAATCGTCAGGAGTGTTGTAGAACGCAAGAGGTGCCGAAGTGTCGTGAGAAACACCGTGACTTCTGATGCAATACTTCGTCGAGAGACTTCTAAATCGTTCCGGTAATCTCGGGAGTCTGTGACGCTTGCCGTAGGCCCCACCCCCAGAATGCCGTATAAATACGACGGACGAAGTAGGAGAAGGCAGATCATCAGTTAGTCACAGAGCAAGAGATCATCAGTTAGTCACAGAGTAAGAGATCATCAGTAAGAGCCACAGATCTGATTATCAGTGAGAGATCAGCAGCAGAGGTCGTCAGAGAGAGATAAAAGAAGAAGGAACCAACGAAGGATCGGAGAAAAAGGTGCTCGAGAATTGGTCGAATTCTTGTCAAATTGTCTTCAGGAGTGGACGACCGAGTTATTTCGACATTGATCAAGACTTCAGAGAAGAAACGTTCTTCTAGAGGTTTTGGGGAGTTCCTGCCCTTCAAGTATCAAGAGTAAGACATTATTTTCTGCAATACGGAGGCAAGAAGGCGTCTACCATTAGAGTTCTCCTTTTGTGAAGCCATCGCTTCGAGTTGCAAAACTGGTCGGCAAGTACTTTTATTACATCACTGTTCCCCCAGTTCATGCAGTGTAAGATTTTACCTTTTTATGTAAATAGGAGGCACCATTCTGCATTTATCTTGTTAGTAAGCTTGTAAATAAAACTTTGTTGTGTTAGTGTTTCTTTCTATATTTGTATCCCCAGTTTCAACTGTTGGTGTTGAATTTTTTTTTTTTTTTTGCTTATTTCATATCGAACCTGAAGCGGACCTCTCTCAGTTCGTAACAGAAGCCTTCAGATGATGTTGACAAGTTTGTTACGTGGAAAATTAATTATTAACATTATCTTGATTGTGCGTTTCCATACACGCACGAACACAGATTTCAACAGATTTATTTATGCTTTGGCAAATGATTCATGTTTTTTGTTGGGTGGATTCCTGTATGGAACACACATACACACACACACACACACACACACACACACACATATATATATATATATATATATATACTATATATATATATATATATATATATTATGTTATATCTGTTATATATATATTCATATATTATCTATCTGTCTGTCTATATATATATATATATAATAAGATATATATATTATATAATATAATATATAATACATATATATATATATCTATATATATTATATATATATATATATATATAGTATATATAGATATATATATATATATATATATATTCCATGCTGGAATCCACCAGACAAGAAATACGAGCCATATGCTAAAGTGTAAACGCATCTCAATTGCAATTCAAACCGGAATTGCAGCAAATTGTTGGACTTGGCCTTTTTTTTATGCTGCCCCTTTGATACCGTTGAAACCTTTTAAAAGTAGAACTTGATCCTACTAAACCCCTGGCACTATTTTATGGGATAGGATTGCAGTGTAGAAGTACCATCCATTGCTTTTTTTATTTATTTATTAATTTTTTTGGATTTGCGGCAGAAATCTCAGAGAGATATAGCCACCTACATATCTGAAATTCCACAGGCTATTGCTTTAATTGACTGTTGACTATGCAGTAACTGTAATGACTCCAATTTGAACTCCACCTAATTCCACGGAAATATTTTCGTTCGCGCGCACGCTGCCTTAGGGTCGAACTGCGCATGCGCGGTCGTTTTAGTTGGTTGCTGAGTCAAGCTGAAGTTCATTGAGTATTTAGGGTATTTCTTCTTCTTCTTCTTCTTCTACTTCTTCTTCTTCTTCTTCTTCTGACAATTTTATAGTTTGTGTTTTGAAAGCCCATGCTTATTTAATCGTGTGTATTTATGTATACATTGCGTACAGAATGTAGACGTGAAGAGTATTAGCACTTTTGCTCTTCAAAACTGAAAAGAAATTAAGGCATGGCATTAGTCTAACATGTATTAACGCATTTAAAGAGTATATTAAAATTTAATTGCTACTGCAATAGGAGCAACACTATATGAGGATTTCGTTATCTTTTGAAATGATTTCAACTTCAGCGAGATCTCGTTGCTTAGTAAGTTTTTTTGTTGTATGTTGTAACAATTAAAAAATATGATGAATGAGTTCCCAGTGGGAATCCTGGTATATTTGTTATAGATTTTTTCCTTAATAAACATTGGTCGTTGGCAGAGAGAGAGAGAGAGAGAGACTTCCATGTCATAATAAAAAGAAGTAATTTATACGCAAGCGCCTCACTAATGTATTTATTTAAAGGCAACTCAGCAACAAACGTTATGACCCCAGAAAGAACAACAATAAAGTAAATGCGATGAAACTGTCATGGAGAATGTTCTGCCTCACCAGTTTCTCCAATAACATTAATCGATCTCAGTAATTTCAGCATCCCACAGAAACATCCCATTTGTGTGAATCTCACGCAACGAATGGCAGCCTCTTGTTATGTTTTTATAAGGAAAAATCCATTAGGGCAAATGGAAAAGGGGGGTCGGGGGCGGGATCTCGCTATTTAGAAGGCTCGTTCTCTGCAAAAGTAATTCTCGTCATAAATAGTTCAGATGAAAAAAAATGTGAGATGGTTCGCTCACATTTACCAGAGAGAGAACCTTCTCCAGTTTGAAGCATTCTTACGGTTGTTTATAAAATCACGTGGTTATTTATATTTTATTTTTTCGGGAAATGGAAAAAATGCATAAAGAACGCACCGAGCAATTTCAATAATATTTTTGGATTTGGCATGACTGGTTAAATGTCCCGGCAGTGCTATAGTAGAGTTCACATAGGCAGGATGTATGTTCCACCTCTCCTGAGGGATGCGTCTTTCAAAATTATTCCTCAGGAGAGGTGGAATATACATTCTTCCTATGTGAACTCTCTCGAGAGACTGAGAGTTTCTATCCCTGGCATTGGCTTATCAACAGCCAATCAGGAGCTTCGTAAGGGCGGGACTAGACACAAAATGCACGGGTGATGTGAATCTACTATAGTGCCTTGATGTCGTTACGCATTACTGTATCTAGTGGCTTCATATTTTGCAAAGTTAAACCCTCGAGAACATGATTTGTCCGGTCGCAAAGTAGGTAAATGAAAGACCAGAGCAAAAGCTTTCAACACGGCAATTGGTCGGTAATCTGGAACAAGTAAAAATTGCGCCAAAGTCTCTTCGACGCAGACAAGACAGCCGCGTTCGTGCTCATCAGCACCTCGGAATACTTAAAGAAACTCGACGCCATCTTGTCTGATGTCTCTAAGTTCGAGAGACTTACGAAGAACCCTACGGAAGACATCAAACGCGACGCCAACCGGGTCATCGCAGCCGTGAATGCCGCTACGAATGCCACCACCCTCCCGCCCATCCAAGGTGACTACAGCCTCGGCTACCTATACGGGTTTTTTTTTGGGGAACGTGAAGACCCACAAGGAAGGCAACTCCCTACGCCCGATCATCAGCCAAACGCCCGCCCCGACTTACGCTCTGGCCAAACGCCTTAATAAAATTCTGACCCCCTATATCCCCTCCAGGTACTGCCTCACCTCATCGGTGGAATTTTTGGAGAAGATCCGCGACTCCCCCGGTGCGGGAACCATGGCGTCCTTAGACGTTGAGTCCCTATTCACCAACGTCCCAGTCGACGAGACGATAGGGATCATCATGGAGCGGGTATATAGGAATCCCGATATGAGACCCCCTAACATCCCAGAAGACTCCTTAAGAACCCTGCTGGATATCTGTACGAAGAGAGCCCCTTCACCACCACGAGGACTGATGTACCGCCAAAAGGACGGCGTAGCGATGGGTCCCCCTTAGGAGTCCTCTTCGCTAACTTCTACATGGGAGAAGTGGAAGAAAGGGTCTTCTCGCAACACAGATGTCCCCGCACATACGGACGCTACATCGATGACATCTTCGTGCAAGCCGACTGCGAGGATGAGGTAGAAGCCCTCTGGCAGCAGTTCCTGCAGCACAGCGCACTCAACTTCACTGTCGAGTACAGCAGCAACGATCGGCTCCCCTTCCTCGACGCTCCCTTGTCACGAAGACGAATCAGAAGTTGGCAACTACAGTTTACACCAAAAGTTACGAACTCGGACTTTGTCTGAAATGGTGATAGCGAGTGTCCTGCGCGGTTTAAGACCACCACCGTCAGGGCCTTCGTCAGGAGGGCCCTCTCGCCCTGTTCGACGTGGCAGGACACACACCTCGAACTCAACCGAGCATCCCAGATGCTAATTAACAATGGGTACTCGAACAAACTCGTAAACCGAGAAACTCGAGCAGCCCTTGACAAGTGGTACATGACGGAGGAAGAGAGAAGGAACATTCCGCCCTCGGAGGATATCAAACTTTTCTATAAAGCCTTCATGCACCACCAATACAGGAAGAGAAAGCAGCCCATGAAGAAAATAATAGAGGAACACGTCCGCCCCATGGAGGAAGGTAAAGAGAGTGTCCCTCATTATTTACTACAAGAATCGGCATACGAAAGACCTCCTGATGAAGAACAACCCCTCCCCACACCGGCAGGAGACCCCCTGAAGCAGTCCAACGTCGTCTACCGATACGTATGCCCCTCCCCGCCCAAGGATGCCCTGGGATTTACATCGGCATGACGACGATGCGCCTGTCAAAAAGGATTTCCTGCCACACCCAGGAGGGCGCCATTAGGCAGCACGCCCTTGCAGTACACCGCAGAAACATCACGAGAGACGACATCGTCAGGAATATTAAGATCATCGGGAGAGCACCTGACCCACGACGTCTGCGTCTCCTAGAAGCGCTGCTCATCCTCGAGAAAAGCCTCCCCTCAATACCACCCAAGAAGCGTTCTGATACCGACGTGTGTGAGGAGGACCACACCCCTCCCCTCTAACGAAAGTACCAGCGCGCATGGAACGAACACCGGACATGAGAATAATACCAGGGGTGACGTCACGCAGGTAGAAGCCAATCAAGAGGCTCCCGGTGATACCCCCCACCTGAGAAGGTCTGCAAGACTCGTCAACGCCCGCCGTATGAGTCACCTTCCCGGGAACCAATAAAAACTCGACCTGCCGGAGAAGTACTCTGACCGTACTGAAGAGCTCGCAACACCACGATAAAAGGAGAAGGACTCGCCACTGGAAATACACAACAACCACAACAAGACCAACAACAGAACACATACCACAGAGACCCCAGACAGACAAAACAAAACCAAGCCACAAACAACACGCCCACACCTGCCTCAAACCCCATGTCCTTTTACTCCACATCAACTCTGAAAACACCCCTACTTCCCACCCCACCCAATCACATGAACACACCCCCCACCCCCAACTCCACCCGTAACGGTAGTACCAGTGCCGAAAGTCAGCACAACACCACAGAGCAGGCACCAGAGAAAGGCCACTACCGCCTCAGTAAAGATGATTTTAGGAGGGAAATAGAGAAAATTGTGAGAGCAATTTTTCACCAATTATTTCCAAACCTAAACCTAACAGCTGACCTCAGGAAAGAGATTGTAGCACTGACACCTTATTAAGATGGAAGGAAACAATCAACATCAAACACGCCCTCAGAACACTGGAAGTAACATTTCATCACACACCAGTGCTAAAAATATTACAATGGAACATAAACAGTGCCAACACAAAATATGCCATACTACAATCCAAAGTACTCTCAGAAAGACACGACGTCATCCTGCTACAGGAAACACTAATTAGGGAAAACAACAACTTCACATTCAAAGGATACACAGTTTATAAAACTCCACATACAGATTCAAATAGAGGGCTGATCACCCTAATAAAAACAACAATTCCTCGGAAAAAATAAGAAACATAAACATGTGGTTATGGGATTGAGACACTAAGTGTCCTCATAAGACTAGCTAACACGTCATCTACACCATACACAATATCTACAAAGGGCATGAAAAATCTTTGAAGGAGAGACCTCTTCACTGCAGCCTCCAGAGAAAACACCTTCTTTGCAGGAGACTTCAATGCACACCACCCATGCTTACAGTCGAGACAGCACACAAATGCAGCAGGCAGACACATACACATCTTAATGGAAGAATTTCCGGACGTTGCACTAATAAATGACACAAATGAAGCAACACACCTACGAGGTGGTAGGCTAGACTTAAGCTTCATAACTTGGAAAACTGAAAGAAGACTGCACATGGAGAGTGCACCAACACTAACCAGTGACCATTTTGCAACCGAAACAAAACTAAAGATAATGAAAAAAATTCCCCACCACCGCCCCCTCCGGCAGGATGGAGACTGGACCTAGCAAACTGGCAACATTTCAAAACCACATGAACACATGGGCAACACAGTACATTCAAATCCAGCCCTCAAACATATGCACACTCCAACAGGACTTTGTAGAGAGCCTGCACAATGCAGCAAACATTTCCATGCCAAAGAAAGCCTTTAGAAACAAATGCAACCCCAAACAAGGACAGTTGGTACTACAACTCTAGAATCAAAGAAATGAACTCAAGAGTAAACAGAATAAGGAAAATATTCAGAAGAAACCCCACCGACGATTTGCACACGATCCTAAGAGAAGTCGTAAACCACGCAGCCCAAACTGCTAAGGAGGTTAAGCAGGAAACCTGGCTAAAATGGTGCTCAGAAACCACTCGACTTACGCCCATTGCAAAGATGTTCAAGTGGTTCAACAAGGTATCAGGAAAGACCAGGCCAACACAGGCACACCATCCCAACCCTCAAGCTGAAGCAAACAGACTAGCACAACACTTTGCAGACAGAACCAAATCAATTCACCTACCACCAGTCACACGAGAAAGACAAGTGGCACTCAATCTGAAGATGGAAATCATCAATACAGCCTGCAGCAATTCTGATGACACGGACACACCATTCACAATGAAAGAATCTTGACAAAGCCCTCCAAAAGGGAACAGACACAGCACCAGGAGCAGACATGTTACATATAGCATGTTAACATGGGAAACGCAGCAAAAACAGTGCATCTACACATAATAAACAGAAACGTACACAGAGCAGATCAGACCCACACAATGGAACCAACAAAACACACAACCAATTCCCAAACCAAAGGAGCCAACGCCTACAGACCCATTTCTCTCATCAGCTGCACAGAAAAGACGGCAGAGAGAATGGTGTTAAGCAGATTGCTGTGGAAAACAGGGCCCTTACACCACTGCTTATATGCCTACAAAGAGGGGATAGGCACACAGGAATGTCTAGCAGATGTGATGGCCACAATTAATAACAAGAAAGCAATCGTAGTATTTCTCGACCTAGAAAAAGCCTACGAACTTGCAAGTTGCAGCTGCTATCCTGGCAGCCTTAGCCGACAAGGTAGTTAAAGGCAACCTTCTAGCATGGGCCAAAGGATACATGCAAAACAGACAAGCCAGAGTTACCTTTCAAGGAGCAACCTCCGAATTCCTCAGTCTGGATAATGGAACACCTCAAGGAGGAATACTCAGCCCCTTCCTCTTCAATATACTAATGGAGAAATTAGCCAACAGCAACTTGCCAAATGGAGTTGAAATTTTCATATATGCAGATGATGTGTGCTTAGTCAGCACAGACAGGCATAGAGCCCACCAACACATGCAAATCGCGATAACACAGATTGAAAACAAATGCACAGTCCTAGGACTAAAAATCAACACGGCAAAAACCAAGGCAATGGCAATCAAATACAATACAGACCTGAACCCAATTACAAACTCATGGGAGAACCATCGAAGTGGTAGACAACTTTTATGTACTTAGGAGTCCCAACTAACATACAGCTCTCACGCACGCAAAGAAATAGAAACACTTAAACAAAAGATCAAATGCAGACAAAACGCCATGAAAAGAATCACCTCGCTAAGGGGCAGGGAGCCGTATACCATGCCCTCAGAATTTTCTACAAACAGACAATAAGATCAACAGTAGAGAGCTGCACCAGTCCTCACTAATCGTCACAAGCACTGAACAAAAAAGTTTTGAAGTAATCCAAAACAATGCCTTAAGACTCATTACAGGAGCACCAATGTGTACCAACCTATGCATCCTGAGACATGAAACAAAACTACAATCTCTGACTCATAGGATAGATCAGAGAAACACATCCATACTGCTAAAACCTTATAAAAATGACAGAGACTGTCCACTCAAAAAGGAGATCAGGAATGCATTAATCTCCATGAAGAGCTAGACCCTCCCAAAAACA
>NC_061090.1:60685455-60710455 GCF_015104395.2 Macrobrachium nipponense | reverse complement strand
TTTATGCTGGCTTAATCTTACTTCTAAGCCCTTGCTCGAGTGTCCGAGATAAAATGAGGGGCAGTCCATACATGGAATTTTATATATTATATTGTTGCTTTCTCTGGGGCCATTTTTGATTAACATTCCTTTTAGTGTGTTATTATAGGAAAAAACAAGGTTGACCTTAAAGGCTTTTAACAATGATTTAATGGTTTCAAATTCATTAAAACAAGGCAAACTGAGAATGTTCTTAGAATTTTCTTTCTCCGTGTTACATACACTATAAAACTTTTTGTGGGCTTTATTATAACAAATATCTAATATATGTGAAGGATAACATAAATCTTTCCCTATTTTTCTTATGTATTAAAGTTCTTGATCCAAATATTGGGGACTGACAATACGCAATGCTCGTAAAAACATAGAAGAAAAAAATTATAGAAATGAAAATAAGTTAAGTTGTTGGTTGGTTTCCTACAAATACTGAATTTACATTGAAATGGTTCTCTATGTATTAAAACATCTAAGGAAGGGAGGTAAATGTCTTTTTCCAATTCTAGAGTAAACTTAATCGATTATTTAATTTAGAGAGTAAATCATTTACATCAATACCAGCAGGCATAACAGCTAAAATATCATCAATATATCTATATCACTTTACTCAAGTTAAATATTAAAATGGAAGGATGGTTGATAATCTAGACTCGAGTTGAATATTATAATGGAAGGATGGTTCATAATCTATACTCAAGTTAAATATTAAAATGGAAGGATGGTTCATAATCTATACTCAAGTTAAATATCAAAATGGAAGGATGGTTGATAATCTAGACTCGAGTTAAATAGTATAATGGAAGGATGGTTCGTAATCTATACTCAAATTAAATATTAAAATGGAAGGATGGTTGGTAATCTATACTCGAGTTAAATATTAAAATGGAAGGATAGTTCATAATCTATACTCAAGTTAAATATTCAAATGGAAGGATGGTTGGTAATCTATACTCGAGTTAAATATTAAAATGGAAGGATGGTTGGTAGTTTATACTCAAGTTAAATATTAAAATGGAAGGATGGTTGATAACCTATACTCAAGTTAAATATTAAAATGGAAGGATGGTTCATAATCTATACTCAAGTTAAATATTAAAATGGAGGGATGGTTCAGATCAATGTATGCAAGGAAAATACTGTAGTTATTGTCACGTATTACATATTTAACCACAAGATGAAGAAGAAGAAGAAGAAATAGAGGTCTGGGCAACTTTTAACATCAAAAACTGTTTTCTTAGAAAGATATTCCAGCAGACTGAACAATACACAACAGCTATCGTTATTAGATTTTCCATCTCTGGCCCCCAGGGCTGAAATCCTACACCTCTTGATGAAACTTTTTATCAAAGGATACGATTTGATATCCAGTCAGCTGTATCCCGTATGAGCCAACATGTGAAGGCTCGACCGCCCTAGGCTAATACGTCCTCCCTACAATGAGCTTTGTACGTGTGCTTTATATAAAGATAAAATGCATTTAGAAATGATTGAATTTATTTGGCATGGGTTTATTATTATTATTATTATTATTATTATTATTATTATTATTATTATTATTATTATTATTATTATTATTATTATTTAGAAGATGAAGTGTTAATTATAATTATTATTATTATAATTGATTGTTATTAGTTATTATTATTATTAATTATTGTTATTATTATTATTATAATTATTATTCAGAAGATGAAGTGTTAATTGTAATTATTATTATTATTATTGTATTATTATTATTATTATTCAGAAGATAAAGTATTTATTTTTATTATTATTATTTAGAAGGTGGAATGTTTATTATTATTATTATTATTATTATTATTATTTTTTTTTTTTTTTTTTATTATTCACAGTCCTCCAATTCGACTGGGTGGTATTTATAGTGTGGGGTTCCGGGTTGCATCCTGCCTTCTTAGGAGTCCATTACTTTTCTTACTATGTGCGCCGTTTCTAGGATCACACTCTTCTGCATGAGTCCTGGAGCTACTTCAGCCTCTAGTTTTTCTAGATTCCTTTTCAGGGATCTTGGGATCGTGCCTAGTGCTCCTATGATTATGGGTACAATTTCCACTGGCATATCCCATATCCTTCTTATTTCTATTTTCAGATCTTGATACTTATCATTTTTCCCTCTCTTTGTCTTCAACTCTGGTGTCCCATGGTATTGCGACATCTATGAGTGATACTTTCTTCTTGATTTTGTCAATCAACGTCACGTCTGCTCTATTTGCACGTATCACCCTATCTGTTCTGATACCATAGTCCCAGAGGATCTTTGGCTGATCGTTTTCTATCACTCCTTCAGGTTGGTGCACGTACCACTTATTACTGCAAGGTAGCTGATGTTTCTTGCACAGGCTCTAGTGGAGGGCCTTTTGTTTACTGAATCATGCCTCTTTTTGTACTGGTTCTGTGCAAGTGCCGGACATTCGCTTATTATTATTATTATTATTATTATTATTATTATTATTATTATTATTATTATTATTATTATTATCATTATCTTATGAAATTATCATTTATCATTCTATCATTATCATTATCATTATTATTATTATTATTATTTATTATTATTATTATTATTAGTACAATAGATGAAACGTACTCGTGGATCAAGCAAACTACCAAACGGGGCCATCGACTTGAAATTCAAACTTCCAAAGAATACGATATTCATCAAGAAGGAAGAGGAGGTAAAGGGAGATACAGAAAGAAGAGAGCTCGAATATTAAAAACGAAACAAAAATACATTAATAAATTAATAGATAATTAAAAATGTATTGAAATATATGAGAGTAGTAATGCATTGCATCTTCGTTTGAACTTCCAAAGTTCCAATTGCGAGACACCCTCCCACCCGGTGGGGTAGGGTTACCTGATGTTGGGGGCAGGAGGGACGGGTCCTTTCCTAATTGGATTCGACCAATCTTTGGACTGGTTATTGCAAGCGATGACGTCAGCAGCCGTAGAGTGGAATGGAGTAGGATTTGTCTGTTCGAGTTTCAGTTGTTTGTTGAACTGACCTCCAATAATGACATGTAAACTGATTTATTCTCTCTCTCTCTCTCTCTCTCTCTCTCTCTCTCTCTCTCTCTCTCTCTCTCTCACAGGACCGTTTATTAATCATGTTTTTTCGAACACTTACTCTTTGGAGAGAGAGAGAGAGAGAGAGAGAGAGAGAGAGATCTGCAAGTTGGAGGAAGCAGTAAGTAGCATAGAATGAAAGAGAAAAAATTTCAGTCAAGAAGGCGAGAATCAATGAGAGAGAGAGAGGGAGAGAGAGAGCGAGAGAGAGAGAGAGAGAGAGGAGAGCAGCTTCCATAGTCAGCATAACAAAGGAAATACGAATAGTGAAGTACAAACGGAACAGAGATCTGAAAAGAAAGAGAGAGATATATATTTATATAAAGAGAGGGAGACAATCGTTCATATAAAGTTGCCAAATAAATTTCTTTGTTCATGACTGTGCCTACGGCACGAACTGAGGATTGGAACCCGAGATGTGGCACGGTTAACCTGTGTTTATCCAAGTATGCAGATCAGATTAACAGACCCTCTGTTTACTAAGGACTAAAACTGATGTCAGCGCAAATTGATTTGCAAAGTAAGGCAGGCGAAGCAGTCATTAACATTCACGAAATACCGGTGGAAATATCTTATCTATAAATAATTAAATCCAATTGGATGTAAAAATATTAAAGATAATACTAAAATGATAATATAATAATATAATTAAGATAATAATAAAAACAGAAAGATAATAATCATAAAAAATTATTAAGTATAAGAATGAAAATAATAAGTTTGTCCTCCCCTGGCTGACAGTAGGGGAGACGTGACACACCCACCCACCCACCCACCCACCTGTGCAAACCGGTTTGTCCGCCTTGTGTGGGGCTGGTGTAGAGGGGAATAAGAGGATAAGGGAGACATCCACCCTGCCCTCCTGCAAATCCGGGCCGGGTATGGGCGGGGTAGGTTGGGATCAGGAGGGTAGGGGAGACATCCATCCTCCTCCTGCAAACCTGTTTGTCCGGCCTGGGTATGTGCGGGGTAGGGGATCGGGAGGGCAGGGGGAAATGCACCCTCCTCCTGCAAACCTTGTTTCGTCCGGCCCGAGTATGTGCGGGGGGGGGGGTAGGTAGGAAGGGGATCAGGAGGGCAAGGGGGAAATCCACCCTCCTCCTGCAAACCTGTTTGTCCGGTCCAGGTACGGTTACTAAGGAAATGGGAAGCAGCCTTTCGCAGACGGAAATTCGTTAAGAATCCAAGATGGCGTAATTTTTGTTTTCGCTGTCGATAGTCACTCATGATTCACATTTCACTACTTAACTCTTAAGCACGTATCTTTTCTTTTTTTTTTTCAAATATTTTATAGCAAAAACTGACAAGGGAATCTTACGGGGGGAAAAAAGGCAGAAATGATGAATTTTCCAAACCTGAGTCATTATCAATAATTTTATTATCATTTCGCGCAGGTGTGCATCTTTTGGGCGGAGAAATGATTGAAAAATAATACATAGCTTTTTTGTAAAGCAAAGACTGACAATGAATCGTACGAAAAAATGTAGAAATCGTGTATTTTCCAAATTGAGTCATTATCAGTCTTTTTATTTTTCTCGTATCGTTTCGTGCAAATGTCGAAATTTCGAGAAATAATTGGCAAATTATTCGTCTCTAATTACCTTGAAATTTTAAACGAACCCTCAAATAATGGTGGGTCTAAAAGATTTGCCAGCAAACCAAGGCTTTTGACTCATTAGCAACGAAAAGGCTGTTTAGTGAGGGCTCGTCCCTCTTAAGCCAAAGACATGACATAAACGTAGCCTGCCTGCGTATTTCCCGTTTGTTTACAAAGACAAGAGGAGGCAGTTTTCCTCTCTGCGCTAGGACGCCTGAACGCACCCCTGCCTTCAATTCGGTTTCATGAAGAGGGGATTCACAGAGCGAAACGCTTTTCACGATTTCATTTTAGGTCCGCGAGAGAAAACAGAGATTGAATCGACGTAAAAGCAATAGAAATATGCAAAGTTATTCTCATGAGCTTCTTGGGGCAATGTAGTGAGATGATTATTCCGTGGCAGAGAGAAAAACAGGGAGCGGTAGACGAAGGTTCTGACAATATAATTTTACCCACCAACGACAACTTTCAAATTTAAACGTATTTTACACAGATTCTCCCAATTACTTTTGCTCCCATTTTATTTCAGTATTTGCTCCTCATTTAAAATGAAAGTTAGAATTACGACAACACCAATTTGAAGCAAAGAAAAGTAGGAAGAATAGTCTCTCATTTATTTAAAATAAAACCCTAAAATACGACATCATGAATTGACCCAAATTACAGCTGAAAGATTTCTCTCCTTTAAAATACAATATAAAAAATACGGCACAGCAAAATGCCCCAAATTACAAGAGCTAGAATATTCTTTCATTAAAAAAAAATACGATGCAGTGAAATGTCCCAAATTACAGCAGAAAGAATATTCTTTCCTTTGAAATAAAATAAGATAAAAATACGACACAGCAAAACTGCCCCAAATACAGCAGAAAAAATATTCTCTCATTTAAAATACAATTTAAAAAAAAAAAAAAAAATTAAAAAATATATATATATATATATATATATATATATATATATATATATATATCATATATATGGTATATATATATATATATATATATTTTTATATATATATATAGGCTATATAGAGAGAGAGAAATATTTTTTATATTACATATAATATAATCTACCATACATAACATACATACATACATAATTCTATGGAGAGAAGAGAGAGAGAGAATATATCTATATTTCATGATGGCGGAATCGATGTCTGCGCACAGTAATTCCAATCTCATCATTTCTTTGCGAGTAACATTTCTGTCGAATAAATAAAACGGAAAATCGGACTTCCGTTCGCTTCTAGCTTCCGTCCAAATAATATTTTTTTATTTTTTTATTTTTTTGTTTCCCGACGTTGTAGTCCCAGGGAACAAAATGAAATGGAAATACAACAGAAATGGCGTTTCGATATTGGCGTCGATGGCAATTCATATCCATGTTAGCATTTGTATTGATGCCTTTATTTGTTGCTCGATATTTCGTTGCTGCCATGAAAATACTTTTTGACAATTTTTTGTTATGTATAGTTCGTCTCATTCCCCGATGATTTAAACCCTTAAATGGAGGACACGGCAGTTGCTCGTGTTATAATATGTTTTATAACACTTTTTGGCTTATTTTTTTTTTATTTATAGTCCGTCTCACTCTCCAATCATTTAAACCCTTAAGGATGGGGGGACGCGGCAGTTATAAAATTTGTTATGAAATTTTTTTTGATAACATTCACAGACAAACAGGGTTGACAAAACTGAATTGTTTAGACTAGTGAATAATTAAATCAATATAAAAATAAAAAAAAATAAAAACATTTGAACATTCACATAAAAAATTAGATGACAGAACTGAATTATTATTATTATTATTTTTATTATTATTATTATTATTATTATTATTATTATTATTATTATTATTATTATTATTATTAGAGGAAATAAACCTAAGACAACTGAAATCTTTATGTCATTAGGAAACCTGATACACCAGCTACATGCTGATGAGAAAAAGATGATAATAAGAAGAACTGAGAAGATTCTTTATAAATCAAATGCCGTTGAAACAGCTATATTATTATTATTTATTATTATTATTATTATTATTTATTATTATTAATTATTATATTATTATTATTATTATTATTATTATTGCTACTACTACTACTACTTCTTGAAACGAGCAATGTTCACCTGTAATCAGAATTAGTATAATTAACTCGCGAAAGAAAACGATTAAAATAAATAAAAAATAAACATAAAACCAGCGAGAAAATAAAATTCCCATTTTATCAGCAGTATTGGCGAAAAAACCCAACCCTTTTAAAGTAACATTTAAGCTCCAAGAGGTAATTAAAGGAGAAATCAAGAGGAAATGAGAGATGGCGATGCAGCCGATAAAAGGGGAGGAGAAATACTGATAAAGGGAAACAAATACAAAGCAAAGTACATAACGAGGAATCAGACACATCAAGGAATAAAGATTTCTTATTTTTTTAAGGGAGTTAAAACCAAGTGAAGAAGGAAATAGGTTTTGTTGGAAGTTGCTAAATGAAAGGCAGTTCGGGATAACGGTGGGAGATTCTGTGAGCGACGAACATGTTATGCATTATTTATTCGTATCATATTTTGTATATTTTACACCGTAGGATGCTGAATTCAGTTATTCATTTTTGGTCTTCAATAATGGAGCTTGGTAAGACACACTCTCTCTCTCTCTCTCTCTCTCTCTCTCTCTCTCTCTCTCTCTCTCTCTCTCTCTCCATACACTTCTTTCTTTGCTATTTCATATATTTCGCAGAATTTTAAATTACAATTTCATGATTTCGGTCACAGATACTAACCCACCTTTGAACTGTTTCGTCAAATGAAAGCTTGATTTGATTAATATAGGACGATGTGCTTGTTTGTTTTAACGATAGCCTTTAGGAATATGAGTTATGAAAAACTAAATTGCTCCAGGAGCATGGAAAAATAAAGAATAGTTATTACAACCCCTTTTCCTTCCTTTCTTCCTGTTTTGTTTTTATTTTTTTTCACTCGGATATTATTCTAGAATAATCTCCAAAAATAACTCTTGGTCAGACAAAATCAGAAACATCAGTCACTTTTTCCTTCTTTCACTTTGTTTTGTTTTGAATTTCAGTTAGGTTTCTAGAATTGTACCCAAAAACAAATGAATTTCAACAATTCATTCCGAAGTGTTCGTCACTTGATGTCATATAACGAGCAGAAAGGATTTCTCTTATTGAGAGGTTTATGGCCGGTTCAGGAGCGTTTCCAGCTCGACACGTAACGGAATTCCAAATTGGGAATGAACACAAATACAGGGAAAATGAACGCGGCTCGTTCTCAACGTATTATATATAAGGTAGAAATGCACTTATCAGAGACTCGAAATTCAGTAAAATTGTGTACAAAGGTAATAAATAAATAATCTCCATTGATCGAACTTTCCTTTACTGCAATGTCATAGTTCCCACTCATTACGCATTAGATACTGTTTTGAAAAAGGAAACTTTTATCTGACAAGAACGTCAGATTCAGTAGTTTCCGTAGGAGGCAGCGCACTGTAGGCATTACGTTTAGTATAGTGGGATTTGAATTGGTTTTGGCGATACTTAGATTTTTTGAGTTTTAGTATAGTGGGTTTTGAAATACTGTATTGTGGATTTTAAGTTTTAGTAATGGGTTTTGAATTATTGTATTGTGGGTTTTGAGTTTTAGTGTCGTTGGTGGGTTTTAAGTTTTAGTAGTGGGTTTTGAATGATTGCATGTTGGGATTTGAGTTTTTAGTTTAGTGGGTTTTAATTTTAAGTTTAGTGGGTTTTGAATGACTGTATTGTGGGTTTTGAATGATTGTGTAGTAGGTTTAGAATTTTAGTTTAGTGGGGTTTGAATGATTTGTATATATGGGTTTTGCGTTTTTAGTACAGGGGTTTGAAAGTTTTTCAAGTTTTCGTAGTGGGTTTTAACTTACTGTATCTTGGGGTTTTTTGAAAATCTCGTATAGTGGGTTTTGAATTACTGTATTGTGGGTTTTGAGTTTTAGTAGTGGGTTTTGAATGATTGTACAGTGGGTTTTATAATTTTAGTATAGTGGGATTTGAATAGATATTCCACTCTGGGTATAAGCTGAGAGGCAGATGTTCTTTCTAGGGGGACGGTAATGGGTGTAATGGAACGTGCACGAAAGAAAGGAGGATAACAATGAAATCCCACCAATCCTCAGAGATGTCCTTACAGTTGGCTTAGGGGCTAAAGTAAAAAAATCTCGGCCGGCCTCAAAGGAGAGATAGTAGAGAAGGATGATGAGAGAGAGTCCCTTGTAGCTCTCTCTCCTACACATACACATACAAAATCTTGATGGATCAAACAAGCAAGAGAGAGTTTCCTTAGTTCAGAGAGAGAGAGAGAGAGAGAGAGAGAGAGAGAGAGCCTCCTTGTAGCTCACACACACACACACACACACTGACTGACTGACTGACTGACTGTTGATGGATCAAAGCAAGAGAGTTTCATTGTAGCTCAGAGAGAGAGAGAGAGAGAGAGAGGAGAGACACACACACAATGCCTGACTGACTATTGATGGATCAGAGAGAGAGAGAGAGAGAGAGAGAGGAGAAGCCTAGAGGAGAGAGAGAGACCAGACAAATGCCCTGTACTTGGACTTTATTTGAATGGATCAAAGCAAGAGAGTTTCCTTGTAGCTCAGAGAGAGAGAGAGAGAGAGAGAGAGAGAGAGACTCCTTATAGTGCTCTCTCTCTCTCTCTCACACACACAACACACACACACTCACACACACACACAACGCACAGAGAGAGAGAGAGAGAGAGAGAGAGAGAGAGAGAGAGAGAGAGAGAGAGTTGAACTCAACCGACTTGGTTACCTGGGAGATGACGCATAAGCGGTCTGTGCTGGATAGATGCTACGATGGTGAGTGTACACTTGGTGTGTCCAGACTGGGAGACGAGAAGACGTGACGAAGGGACAAGACATGACATAGAGGCACGAGTTAGAGAGGCGAAAGACACGATTGAAGCAAGAGGTGCTTCGTATTCTACCTTTCTTAACACGCTCCTATCTTGGTGATGATAAAATTTCGTGCTTATACTGATGAAATTTACATGTAGAACATACACAATTCGTATTGTCCTTTCTCCTTCGTTTAACCCTTCTTGGGGGTTAGTGCTGTTATTACACTTCACACAGTGCACTGTTGGCATTACTGAGGTTCGCTGCAGTGTCCCATCCTTAGGCCCTAGCTGCAACCCCCTTTCATTCGTTTTAACTTGTACCTCCGCTTCAATTATTCTCCTTTCCTCCATCGTCCTTTCTTCAACCCTCTCCTTTACAACGTTTTTTCGTTGTGCCAACTGCTTTTTGGAGGTTTCCTCCTGTTAAACATTTTTACTCTCAATTTCCCTTTCAGCGCTGAATGACCTCATAGGTCCCAGTTCTTGGCCGTTGGCCTAGATTTTATATTCCATTGGTATTCCTTCTTTTGATGAAATGTATTAGGAATGTTTCCTTACGTACTGTTACGGAAATATGTATTTATCTTTATATTATTGTTAAGTTGTTGTGCTGCAGAGCGCAAATGGGGTTGTTTCTAGTGTGAAATTGGAAACTTAGTTGAAAGGACTGTTATTTATATTTTTTTGTTTCTCCCACTACGTGAGGTGAGTTCGAGTGGTGTAACCTGAACCCGCGTGGGAAAGCCTTGGACACGACTGCGAGAGAGGAACGGCCCTCGTACTGGTGGACTTGTTTGGATAGTCTTTGATGGACCTGTTGGATGGTCTTTTATTTAACGTTACTGGATTGCTCAGGAACAGTTTATGGCAAGTACGACTTCAGGGAAGTCTTGGAGTTTCGCAGTCTAGAGAATGCTGGCCAGCACACTGGGTAATTTACTTATGCCTAGTGAAAACGTATTGTCTACCGAAATACGTTTTTGCTTTTCCCCCCGTCAAAACCTTGGCGTAACTTAGAAGAGATTGTCCGAACTCGACTTCAGTTGCGGATAGCGACCTCCGTATTCATCAGTCACAAACAAGACCCGCCCGTAACATTAATTGGCGACCTTGCTTTTACCTTCAGTTTATTGGTGGACGATGTGTGAAGGCTCAAAGAATTGGTGACTTTGGGGCAGGAGTTAGGCTATGAGGGAGGTGAGTTAAGGGAGTTTGTTAAAGGTCAACAAGCTGCGGAGCGAGATGAAAGGCACGAAAGAGCTGAAGCTAGGAAATTAGAATTAGAAGCAGAGGAGAAGAAAAACTTAAGACAGTATGAACTACAAAATTAAATTAAGTTCTCCTAGTTCATTAAGGCTGGAGGGGACTTCCATTGTGGAGACAGATAGGTTTGGGTGGACAACGGTACTCAAGTTGGTTCCAAAATTCAATGAAAGTGAGGGTATCAAAATATTTCCAGTCCTTTGAAAAGCTCATGAAACAGGTTAGAGTGTCCTAAAGAGTATTATTGTTGTTGTTGCAGTCTGTTCTCATAGGTAAAGCCCAAGAAGTTTATTCTTGTCCTTTCAGACGAACAGTGTGCTAATTACGAGACAGTAAAGAAAATTATACTGAAAGCTTATAAGCAAGTACCAGAGGCCTATCGATTAAAATTTAGGCATTTTAGAAAAAATAGTAGCATGACTTTCATGGAGTTTGCTAGGTGCAAACAACAATATTTTAATGAATGTGTTGGTGTTAACTCCATGGAAGTAAGTACGTTGAGAGGACCTAAAGGAGCTAATCTTGACAGAGGATTTAAAAAATAACATTCCAGCAGAGATGAAATTATATATTGAAGAGTGTCAGGTCAACAAGTTCACAAGGATAGCTGAATTAGCAGATGAGTTTGCTTTGACCCATCAATTTAGTAAAGAATGGCAGGATAAGAAAATACATCCTAAAACTTTTGAAACTAAAGGGAACCGTCAATTAAGCGGGGAACCTGTACGCAACTCTCAATTGAAAACTACCAAGCATCTAAGTGACATGGAATGTTTTTTTTGTGAAAAGAAAGGTCACATTATAAAAGACTGCTTCAAGCATAAAACTTATTTGGCCACACAAAAGAAACCGGTTAATTTAGTTAGTTCAGGAAGTGACTCTGTACTTCAGTTGGATGAATTGGAAAAAATTTACTATTAAAAGCTTTGGTATTACTTTATCTAAAGGTAGTTTAGCTGTAAGTGAATCCGGTATTAGGAAACCAGTTACAGTATTAAGGGATACGGGTGCGGCCATATCAGTTGTCCTCAAGTCTTCCCTACCCGATGATCCGGTTACTGAAGATGAGTTTGTCTTGATTGGGGGGTTTCCTGATGCTTGTGTTGCTTGCCCTTTGCAAACAATTTATTTAGACAGATTACGTTACGGGTCTAGTTAAGGTCGCGGTGACAGATACATTACCTGTCAAGGGGGTTGATATCCTATTAGGAAATGATTTAGGAAAAGAAAGTTGCCTTGTGAATCCTATTGTAATGAAAACTCCTACACCCGAAGCTGAAGTAGCAATTGTAACTAGATCTGGATTTGTTACTGATTCTGATAATTATGATTTAGATCTAGGTAGCAATGTTGATAGCTCATTAATTAGCTTACCTCTAGAAATATCTTTACAAAGAGATGACTTAATTAGAGCTCAGAGGAATGATGTAAGTTTAAAACATATCTTTGAGAAATGTGAAGAAGGCTCAGGAAATGATTATGTTAAGGAAAAGTTCATTTTGAAGAATAACTTGTTACATAGATTGTCATGACCGATTTTCGCTAATAGTAATGAAGTAATTGACCAGGTAGTAATTCCCCTTAAATTACGACCGAAAATAATAATTTTGGCTCACGACAATATAATGAGCGGTTACTTGGGCGTAAACAAAACTTTTAAGATGATTTATGACTCATTCTATTGGCCATCGTTGAGGAGGGATGTGAAGAACTTCGTAAATTCTGGTACCCGAGTGTCAGATGGCAGGAAAACTTAATAAACCAATTCCTAAAGCACCTTTAATTAATATCCCGGTTACTGGAGAGCCGTTTGAGCACATAGTAATAGATATTGTGGGACCCTTACCGAGAAGTAAGAGGGGAAACTGCTATATAATTCAATTATTAATAGAATGTCACGATTCCCAAGCAGAGTATCAGTGAACATCTCATCGCATATTTTACTAGATTTGGGTTGCCTAAAAACACTTCAGTCTGACAATGGGAGCAAATTTTATAGCAAATTACAGGCAAGTTTTTCAAGGACCAGATGAGAAACTTCGGTATAAAGCACATTACTCTACCCCTTATCATCCCGAAAGTCAGGGTGTCATTGAAAGATTCCATCAGACCTTGAAACACATTCTTAGGAAGTTATGTAGTGGTGAAGATAATCTTTGGGATGTCATGTTGCCCTATGCTTTGTTTGCTTTGAGACAAGCACCAAGTGAAACATTAGGTCTTTCGCCTTTTGATTTGGTGTTTGGACATAAAGTGAGGGGTCCTGTAGAGGTTTTGAGAGAAACTTGGGATGATGAGAAAACAGAAGTTAATGTTGCAGACAAAACAAAGAACTTCAACTTAATTTTTAAAAACTAAGTTATTTAGAGCTTTGGGAATTTCAAGGCTGTAAGAGAAAACCAACCAGGCGGAAATGTGTTCTCATTCAGAAAAGTTAAAAAAACTTAAGTGTACGACAGGAAAGCAAAGTCTCGGGCCTTTGAGAAAGGCTATTTAGTATTAGCTCTTTTTCCCCGAAGGAGGGAAGTTTCACTTAAGTATAAGTTTTAGTGGTCCTTATAAGGTCCTGGATAAAAAGGGAGATGTTAATTACCTTTTACAGTGTGACGGTAAAATAAAGAAAGCTAGATGGGTTCATATTAATCTACTTAAAAAATATAACAAGGCACAGACTTCAGTTTGTAATATTAATGTAAAACGTAATATTAATGTAGAATGTCATTCGAAGGATATTAACAATCAAACTGCTGAACAGGCTAGTAATTCCTACATGTTCAGTTCATTTGATGATTATTATCATTTAGGTCCCACTCAGACAAAAGATGTAAAAAGAATAATTTCAAAGTTTCCTAAAGTAGTAAGGGATGAACCAGGTCTTACTCATTTAATTGAACATGATGTTGAACTGACTGATACAACCCCTATTAGACAGCATCCTTACCGGCTGAATCCACTAAAAGCTGAAATAATAAAAGGCTTACACGATGGAGCCTGATGTTGCAGGATTACGAGCTAGAAATAAAGCATATCAAAGGTGTAGACAATCAGGTTGCAGATGCACTGTCTCGAGGCTTTGTACTTGTGTGAACAGTGGTATGTGTAAGTTTTACCTGTAAAACTTTTCTTTTGGTGGGAGGTGTTACGGAAATATGTATTTATCTTTATATTATTGTTAAGTTGTTGTGCTGCAGAGCGCAAATGGGTTGTTCTAGTGGTAATTGAATATGTTGAAGGGGCTGTTATTTATATTTGTTTCTCCCACTACGTGAGGTGAGTTTCGAGTGGTGTAACCCTGAACCCGCGGGGAAAAAGCCTTGGACACGACTGCGAGAGACGGCCCTCGACTGGCCCTGACTGGTGGACTTGTTGGATAGTCTTTGATGGACCTGTTGGATGGTCTTTTATTTACGTTACTGGATTGCTCAGGAACAGTTTATGGCAAGTACGACTTCAGGGAAGTCTTGGAGTTTCGCAGTCTAGAGAATGCTGGCCAGCACACTGGGTAATTTACTTATGCCCTAGTGAAAACTTAGAAGAGATTGTCCGAACTCGACTTCAGTTGCGGATAGCGACCTCCGTATTCATCAGTCACAAACAAGACCCGCCCGTAACACGTACGCCCATGAAATGCAGTGGGAATGTTTCCTTATGTACGCCCATGAAATCCATTGGGAATGTTTCCTTACGTACGCCCATGAAATGCATTGGGAATGTTTCCTTACGTATGCCCATGAAATGAATTGGGAATGTTTCCTTATGTACACCCATGAAATGTATTGGGGAATGTTTCCTTACGTACGCCCATGAAATGCATTGGGAATGTTTCCTTACGTACGTCCATGAAATGCATTGGGAACGTTTCCTTACGTACACCCATGAATGCATTGGGAATGTTTCCTTACGTACGCCCATGAAATGCATTGGGAATATCTCCTTACGTAGACCCATGAAATGTATTGGGGAAGTTTCTTACGTACGCCCATGAAATGCATTGTGAATGTTTCCTTAGGTACACCCATGAAATGCATTGGGAATGTTTTCCTTATGTACGCCATGAAATGCATTGGGAATGTTTCCTTACGTACGCCCATGAAATATATTGGGGAATGTATCCTTAGGTACGCCCATGAAATGTATTGGGAAATGTTTCCTTACGTACGCCCATGAAATGCATTGGGAATATCTCTTACGTAAGACCCATGAAATGTATTGGGGAATGTTTCCTTACGTACGCCCATGAAATGCATTGTGAATGTTTCCTTATGTACACCCATGAAATGCATTGGGAATGTTTCCTTATGTACGCCCATGAAATGCATTGGGAATATCTCCTTACATACGCCCATGAAATGTATTGGGGAATGTATCCTTAGGTATGCACATGAATGAAATGCCTGGGGCAATTTTTTCCTTATGTAAACGCCCATGAAAGGCATTGGGGAATGTTTCCTTGAAATGCATCGGGGGAATGTTTTCCTGACGTACGCCCAATGAAATGCAATGGGAAGTTTCTTACGTACGCCCATGAAATGCATTGGGGAATGTTCCTTACGTACGCCCATGAAATGCATTGGGAAGTTTCCTTACGTCGCCCATGAAATGCATTGGGAATATTTCCCTTCCGTTTAACCCGCCCATGAAAATGTATTATTGGGGAAATGTTTTTCTTCGTAGTCATTGAAAGCCCATTTGTGAAGTTTCCGCTACGGGTTTACGCCCATGAAAGCATTTTGGGAAATTGGGTTTCCTTACGTACGACCATGAAAGCATTGAAATGTCCTTACCGTTTACACCCATGAAATATTGTAATTGGGGATATTTCCTTACGTACACCCACGAAAATGTATTGGGGAATGTTTTCCTTAGTACGACCATGAAATGCATTGGGGAATGTTCCTTAACCGTACGCCCATGAAAATGACCATGGTGATGCCGTTACTGTGCCATTGGGGAAAATGCCATTGTGAAATGTTTCCTTACGTACGCCCCAGAAATGCATTCCTTGAATTTCCTTACGTTCGCCTATGAAATGCATTGGAATGTTTTGTTTCCTTACGTACGCCCATGAAATGCATTGGGGAATGTTTCCTTACGTACACCCATGAAATGTTTTGGGGAATATTTCCTTACGTACACCCACGAAATGTATTGGGGAATGTTTCCTTACGTACACCCATGAAATGCATTGTGAATGTTTCCTTACGTACGCCCATGAAATGCATTGGGAATGTTTCCTTACGTACGCCCATGAAATGTATTGGGGAATGTTTCCTTACGTACGCCCATGAAATGCATTGGGGAATGTTTCCTTACGTACGCCCATGAAATGCATTGGGAATGTTTCCTTACGTACGCCCATGAAATGCATTGGGGAATGTTTCCTTACGTACGCCCATGAAATGCATTGGGAATGTTTCCTTACGTACGCCCATGAAATGTATTAGGAATGTTTCCTTATGTACGCCCTCCATGAAAATCCATTGAATGTTTCTTACCTTCGCATGAATGTATTGGAGAATGTTTCCTTACGTACGCCCCCATGAATGCATGGGGGTGGAAGAATGTTTCCTTACGTTACGCCCAATGAAAGCCCATTGGGGGAAATGTTTCCTTACGTACCCCATGAAATGTTAATGATAATGTTTCCTTACTACGCCCATGAAATGCATTGGGAAATTGGTTTCCTTTACATAGCGAACCCATGAAATTTGTATTGGGGAATGTTTGCCTTACGTACGCCCATGAAATCTTGGGAATGTTTCCTTACGTTACGGGGCCCGAATAGGTTTCCTTACAATAAGAAAATAGTTAGCCCAAAAAGTAGGGGGTAAACTTTATATTTTGGGGTCCAATATACACGTGCCGCCCATGAAATGGCCATTATTGGGAATGTTTCCGTACGTTACGCCCATGAAATGGTATTGGGGCACATAACATATATGATTTCCCTTATGTACGCCCATGAAATGCATTGGAATGTTTCCTTACGTACGCCCATGAAATGCATTGGGGAATGTTTCCTTACGTACGCCCATGAAATGTATTGGGGAATGTTTCCTTACGTACGCCCATGAAATGTATTGTGAATGTTTCCTTACGTACGCCCATGAAATGTATTGGGGAATGTTTCCTTACGTACGCCCATGAAATGTATTGTGAATGTTTCCTTACGTGAGCCATGAAATGTATTGGGAATGTTCCTTACGTATGCCCATGAAAGCATTGGAAATGTTTCCTACGTACGCCCATGAAATGCATTGGGAATGTTTCCTTACGTCCCAGCCCATGAAATTGGTATGGGGAATGTTCCTTAAGTACGTTCCCATGAAATGCATGGGGAATGTTTCCTTACGTACGCCATGAAATGCCATTGGGGAATGTTTTCCTTACGTACGCCCATTGAAAATGAAAGCATTGGGGAATGTTTCCTACGTACGCCCATGAAATGCATTGGGGAATGTTTCCTTACGTACGCCCATGAAATGTATTGGGGAATGTTTCCTTACGTACGCCCATGAAATGTATTGGGGAATGTTTCCTTACGTACGCCCATGAAAATGCAATTGGGGAATGTTTCCTTACGTATGCCATGAAAGGTATTGGGGGGGAATGTTCCTTACGTACGCCCATGAAATGTATTGTGAATTTTTCCTTACGTACGCCCATGAAATGCATAGTGAATGTTTCCTTACGTACACCCATGAAATGCATTGGGGAATGTTTCCTTACGTACGCCCATGAAATGTATTGGGGAATGCCTTTCCTTACGTACGCCCAGAAATGTATTGTGAACCCTGTTTTCCTTACGTGACGCCCATGAAATGCATTGGGAATGTTTCCATTACGTACGCCCATGAAATGATTGGGGAATGTTTCCTTACGTACGCCCATGAAATGTATTTGGGGAAGGGTGTTTCCTTACGTACGCCCATGAAATGCATTGTGAATGTTCCTTACGTACGCCATGAAATGCATTGGGAATGTTTCCCTTACGTACGCCCATGTGCGGGGAAGTTTTCCTTATGTTACACCCATGAAATGTATTGGGGAATATTTCCTTACGTACACCCACGAAATGTATTGGGGAATGTTTCCTTACGTACGCCCATGAAATGCATTGTGAATGTTTCCTTACGTACGCCCATGAAATGCATTGGGAATGTTTCCTTACATACACTTATGAAATGCATTGGGGAATGTTTCCTTACGTACACCCATGAAATGTTTTGGGGAATGTTTCCTTACGTACACCCATGAAATGTATTGGGGAATGTTTCCTTACGTACACCCATGAAATGTATTGCGGAATGTTTCCTTACGTACACCCACGAAATGTATTGGGGAATGTTTCCTTACATACACCCGTGAAATGCATTGGGGAATGTTTCCTTACATACACCCATGAAATGTATTGGAGAATGTTTCCTTACGTACGCCCATGAAATGTATTAGGAATGTTTCCTTACGTACGCACATGAAATGTATTGGGGAATGTTTCCTTACGTATGCACATGAAATATATTGGGGAATGTTTCTTTACGTACGCCCCTATGCCAATCGTCTAGTAGGTTTTGGAAAACTACTGGTTGCTGAAGAAAGAAAACGTGAGAGTCCTTAGATACAAATGTCTTTGATGTAGTAATTGTTTAAAGGAACAGGAAAATGACAGTCTTTTTCTCGACGTTTGGCAGTGTTGCCAATTGAGCGCCGAGTGGTTTATGGATATTTTTCTGTATATCACTGTTACCCAATTATTACAACCACAATTGAAGCTTATGAATTTCTGGCTAAAATGCAATGCTTTACTACCTAATACTATTCTTCTTTGACTTTGATACATTTTTATCTATTTTTATCTATAAAAGGAATTACCTCTTTATAAGAAAATTAAATATGAAAATTTAACTGTGTAGAAAAATTAAATATCCATATAAAAAGTTTAACTTTTTTAACCAGGTTAAAATTCCAAGCATCCGTAATATATTCCGGGAAGTGAAATCCCATCTTTTACGCTAAAAGATCACCCGCCTCGTCTGGCTAACAGTCCGCGAGAGAGAGAGAGAGAGAGAGAGAGAGAGAGAGAGAGAGAGAGAGAGAGAGAGCGAGCGCACTACTCTTTAACAATGGAAAATGAAACACAAATATCCGGAGGCCCTTACATTTCCGTGTTTTAGAAAGCTTCAAGCCTTTCATTGTAGCTCGCTCTCTCTCTCTCTCTCTCTCTCTTGGAACATGATTTCTGGACATGGTACAACCAAATTCGTAAACGCTGGTTTATTTGCTCAAGGGAAACACTTGCTGTCTCGCTTTGCATTGATTTAAATTATGGCGAACGACAAAAAATAGAAAAAAAATAATAAAAAAGGACTACTTCTTTTCATCTATTCATTATCCCTTTTCTTTTATGTATCCCCCTTTAAATTCGGAGATTTCTCTTTAAACCTTTATTCTAATTTTCCTTTGAATTTCTCTTCTCGCTCTTCATTTTCCTTCCCGCTCTTTCATCTTTCTTCTGATTAAAATGGGCGTCTGTTATCTGGCGTCGCATTTATCTGATTTCTTTTCTCCGCGTCTTCGGAGTTTTGCTTTTAATCTTCGCCTTCCATTGGCAGATTAACCTTTGCTCCTTATTTATTTCCTGTCTTCCCATTCCCCTCCTTCAACTTTTCTGCTCTACGGCGTTCGTGAGGAACTCTTTTTAATTCGCCAATTACTCTTTCTCTCCCTTCTCCCTTCTCCCGATTTCACTCATTTCAAGGCAGGAAGAATATGGGCTGATTCTACCTTCGTAAACCTTCGTAAACTTTTTTTTCTTCGTGTGGCAAGGTAGTAAACGCGAGCATTTACAAGGGACACCTGGAAATTGGTAAGTAGTTTACAAGGAACTAAGAGAGAAAAGGCTGCGTGCTTTGCTGTTACACATGCACGCTTGCGTGTTTTTGCTGATTTCAGGCTGCGCTATTTCCTGATTTTTTCTTTATTTAAAAAAAAATTTTCTTATTATTACTTCGTTGTATATTTTTCCGTTTTCGTTTTTGCGTGCGTCTCGATTCCCTCACTATCTTTCCTGCACCTGGTTTTTTTTATTATTGCAGGGGCGAAGTTGCAACAAGTTTTGGGAGTGATATAAAATACTGATGGAGAGAAGGGTAAAAAGTTATGTATATACATAACATATATATGTGATATATATATATATATATATATATATATATATATATATATATATATATATATATATATATATATATATATATATATATATATATATATATATATATCATATATTATATATGCATATATATACATATATTTATATATATTATATATATATATATATATATATATATATATATATATATATATATATATATATATATATATATATATATATATATATATATATATGTGCCTTGTATGATAAGGCGCCCTATGAGGTAATGTTAGACTTGCGATAATCTTACGCTAAGTCGGTTGGTATTGCACTTCCATCTTCAATGAGTGTCTTGGGGTTTGTAGATCACTTACGAAGTCGGGATTATCTTCTTGTTTATGACGATGATGTGTTAAACTCATGGTGAGGAGGTTCTTGTAGAAAACACGAAGTATAAAATAGATATATTCTTCTGAAGTTTTACATGCTGAAGATCAGATATGATTTGTACAAGTCTTCTAATAACGATAGCTTGATCGCTTCTGCCAATGATGATGGCTACTTCTGTTCTCTCTACATGATAAAGCTTAGGTAAAGAGATCAGGTCTTCTAATGACGATAGCTAACTCTGTTCTGCCTGTCTACCATCTCTGTTACAAGTTATGAAGGAACAGACAGTAGTTCGAACATATGAACATACATACAAATGACATAGTTTCATACGAACACACAATCAAATGAGACACGCTACAGATCACGTAGGCCAGTTTGAATTATAGGTCGGGGTAGTTGTCTCAAGCAGGGAGCTTGACTAGGGTTTATAAACAATTGAATGACTACAGGTGACGGCATGTTATCTTAGCATACTTTTATTGTATACGTCATCTTAGCGTCTCTAGTCTGATCACATTCCTGCAAGCAATCTGGTTGACCTCTTTAGTTTTATTCTTTATATATATGGACTAACATTCCATATTTTTATTATGTAAACACTTACATTAGCTCGGTCAGCTACCAAAACCAACTACTGAATATTACTCAAACTTGACTTGCATTTGACTTATAGGAGTGTGATACAGACACTATGTGAATATATATATATATATATATATATATATATTATATATATATAATATATATATAATATATATTATATATATATATATTTATATATATATATATAGAGGTAAATAAAAATTCATGGTGTACATGAAATTGATTTCAAGTAATAAAATATAAAAACAATGATATTGGTAAATAATAGTGATCACGTGATATATAATGATACAGTTTTTTCACTTCATCTCATTAAGATACATATGCTACAGAAAACTACTAATGTATTCTTGACATTGCATAGAATGAAGATTAACATGATAAAAATCATATTTTAACTGATAAAAAAATTTCATATATGAATTGATAAAATCATTAATGTTTATGCTGATTGATTCGTTGATTTTTATGCTAAATGTTATATATCTGATTCATTAATTCATATACTAACTCATATATAACTGCAGATATTGGTAAGATAAAAGGTAACAGATTGATTATAGGCTACCTGATTTGTTTATACATTGGTATATGGAATCATATAATTATGATTAATATATGTGCACTCTAAATAGATTCCTATTGCGTACACGCAAAGATATATTTCGATTCCGTTATTTATGATCATTTATATATAGATTCCTAGTGCGTACACGCAAAAATATATTTCGATTCTGTTATCTATGATCATTTATATATAGGATACATGATACTTTATATAGGATACATGACCGAGGTTATACTACTTCACATTTAACTAGCGTTCGAACAACTTTTCGTCCATTACACAGTTCCAGACAACCACCTATAGCCAAATGAAACGGCCTATTTCACAGGGTTAAAACAAGGGGAAAATTTGCCTGGGCGGGTCCAACGTTCTATTTTGCGCTCATACTTATTCTCTGAATCCTAAGCTACACGATTACGTTCGCGATGAATCAATTCATCCCAGCACGAGTCCTTCGCCAGCAAAGTAGAGTTGAATATCCTTCGGGTCGTAATTGTCGGAAGTATGTCCCTTTCGTAGTCGATTTCCGACAGTCGCTGGAGCGTTCCGCATGAAAACGAGATTAACGACGAGATACGGTGTCGGTCGAAGAAGTCCATGATGGTGCTTATTCCTTTCACATTGTAGGCGGTTGTTACTCGACTGCCGTCGTCCGCAGCGACGAACGATTTTTTCGAAGTTGCGATGTGAAATTCTCGTACTGCAGGATACTGTAACCAGGTTCCATTAATCAGCCTGCAAGTGAAATTATACTTGACACAAGGGCAAACAGTAAATTCAGACGACATCCAATACAGGGGGGGGGAGGGGAGAGAGCCATTTAGACCAAACTTAACCCACATGAATTCACTGATATTTTGGAATTCAAAAGAGTCCGCTGTACAAACTTTTTTATCCATGACATTAACAATGAGTGAACCTATCCAGGTCTATGAGGACTGTAAAAATATCCATAATTATAAAAAATAAACAGATATTCAATACGAATCCCAAAGAAAATTCGATATTACTGGTAGTAAGTTACTAGACAAAGAAGTGTGAAACGGAGCTATTTGTAAGATTGCCAGGCAACCTAAGAGTCAAAGAGAAGATTAATCATGATTCTGTATTTCTCTATGCTAACTGAAATTAAGTTGTGATAAAATCTGATCCTATGTGCCCTAACAAAAGTTTCATATTCAATTTTCCCGCGCGCATCCTCTGAGGTTAATTTTAAAAACATTATTAATAGGTAGGAGATGCAACGAAAAAACCCACTATGTAACTAATTTCTAAATAAACATTGGGTTTTTCAAGAAAATGTGACATTTTCCCATGAATGTTTTACTTGAAATGCAATAGGCTAATGTTGCAAGTAAATATATCATATACATATCTGATACTTCTAAATGTCTATGAGGTTCAGAAAAAATTAATCCATTTTGTTGTTATAGAAATTCTATTTGCTTATTTTGTTATTAATTTAGACACGTCTGCCTCGCCCATGAGAAGTTCGGGCTAGGCATTCCTTTCTCCAGTCAATCTGCTTCGCAAGCAGAGACGACACACAGATGAAGCCTGTGTAAGCAGATTATTGAGGTTTAAAGGAACAAATGCTGATACGGCAATGATGACGTCGTCACTTGGCAGGAGATTGCTCTCAGCCAGCTAAGTGTTACGTTACTTGCTGTAATAAATACGACTTTAGGATAAATTTTATTATTTTTTGTTTTTTAATACTCGACCCACATGAGAAGAATGTCTGAAAAAAAAACAGTACCAAAATTAAACAATATATTAGTTTCATGTTGGAAATCTGCTAATTGTACTTATGTTAAATGAAATATTCCCTTATTCAAACTAATGAAAAGGTTTCCATACAAATTTCTATATATATTATTAGCCCTGTATAAGATTCATATAGGATTATTCCATAGATAACATTTCACTTCAGACTTCCTGACTTTAAAATCTCATTGGATATGTGTTTGAACTTTTAGGGCTTGTGCCTTGTATGATAAGGCGCCCTATGAGGTAATGTTAGACTTGCGATAATCTATACGCTAAGTCGGTTGGTATTGCACTTCCATCTTCAATGGAGTGTTTTGGGGTTTGTAGATCACTTACGAAGTCGGGATTATCTTCTTGTTTATGACGATGGTAATAAGTTGCTTGAAGAATCTGCTGCTTTCGTCGTCGTTGAAGAGTTCTTATATGATACTTCATTATTCTGATATTTCTTCGGAGAAGTTGTAGAGTTCTTCTGGTCCACTGCCACCAATATTAGGGCTTGTGCCTTGTATGATAAGGCGCCCTATGAGGTAATGTTAGACTTGCGATAATCTTACGCTAAGTCGGTTGGTATTGCACTTCCATCTTCAATGGAGTGTCTTGGGGTATGTAGATCACTTACGAAGTCGGGATTATCTTCTTGTTTATGACGATGATGTGTTAAACTCATGGTGAGGAGGTTCTTGTAGAAAAACACGAAGTATAAAAATATATATATTCTTTCTGAAGTTTTACATGCTGAAGATCAGATATGATTGTACAAGTCTTCTAATAACGATAGCTTGATCGCTTCTGCCAATGATGCTGGCTACTTCTGTTCTCTCTACATGATAAAGCTTAGGTAAAGAGATACAGGTCTTCTAATGACGATAGCTAACTCTGTTCTGCCTGTCTACCATCTCTGTTACAAGTTATGAAGGAACAGACAGTAGTTCGAACATATGGAACATACATACAAATGACAGTTCATACGAACACACAAATCAAATGAGACACGCTACAGATCACGTAGGCCGTTTGATTTATAGGTCGGGGTAGTTGTCTCAAGCAGGGAGCTTGGACTAGGGTTATAAACAATGAATGACTACAGGTGACGGCATGTTATCTTAGCATACCTTTTTATTGTATACGTCATCTTTAGCGTCTCTAGTCTGATCACATTCTGCAAGCAATCTGGTTGACCTCTTTAGTTTTATTCTTTTATATATATGGACTAACATTCCATATTTTTATTATGTAAACACTTACATATATATGTATTATACATACATACATACATACATACAAAAAAGCTTAATAAATAACGTTGAAAGGTTTTCATTCCCGCTGAGGTAAAAGAGATCTAATTAATTGTAACAAGAAACGATTTCGATTCCTCGAAAGTCACTTACCAAATCGGAGAATCTGACAGAAAGTTTTCTAATCTAATTGTGATACATGAGGTTCCACTCGCCGCGTTTTATACTATATATATATATATATATATATATATATATATATATATATATATATCGAGCTACAATGTCCTTTAATATCTAATTCGCTCTACCTCGGAATTAATATATTTTCATATATGCTTAACCGAAGGGGAATTTTTCTCGATAATAGATTTGCTG
>NC_061090.1:60682649-60684955 GCF_015104395.2 Macrobrachium nipponense | reverse complement strand
CGAAAACCTGCTTGATTCTCCTTCTAATATATATTTTCATTTACACCGCTGTTGATTCCTTCACCAATAATAATAATGATAATAATAATAATAATACTGCAAAAGTATATCCACAGTAGTATGCCCGTTTAATTTTGTTTGAAAAAATTATTAAGAAACAAAACTAAAAAACAAATCAAACAGACATACTACTGTGGATTTACTTTCCCATTTTATTGGCTTATGTAATTATGAACGTTCTTTAAACTGAAAATAATAATAATCATACTATAATGGGCGTAATGTCTGTCTTTCTTTCATTCAATCACGGCCAAACGGCTGATCAGATGGGCATAAAACTTGGCAGGGTTATAGTGGGGACCCCTAAGATGGTTTGTAATGGAGTTTCATCCAACCTACCCCCCACCTTTGTAGGGGATGGGGATGAGAAGGGATTCCCTGAAACGGAGCTGTTTCTGGGCGTGAAACGAGGCTGGTTATTCCTGTAGACTTAGTTACTTTACGAATTTTCATACATAATTTCTGTACAACTTCCCCCAGAGAAAATAACGTTGAAGAAGTACTACCCGGTAATGTTGCTTCGGAATTTCGATCCTGCCAATGGACATTGTAATGGAACAAGGTACACCGTTATGGAGCTAAACTCCCACGTTATCGGAGCAGTGATAGCAACGGGCCCTCACACCGGCAAACGTCTGTTCATCCCCCGGATTCCTCTGATGCCTTCGGATAACCAGTTTCCATTCCAATTACGGCGCAGGCAGTTTCCCATCAACCTGGCCTTCTCATTCACTGCAAACAAGTCGCAGGGCCAGACTTTGGATCGTGTTGGTGTGTTTCTGCCGTCACCCATGTTCACGCATGGCCAACTGTACGAGCAGAGCAACTGACGCTGCCAACTTGAAATTAAGTTGTGAACAAATTGATAATATTGTGTACAAAGAGGTTCTGTAGTAGGTATGTATAAAAATCGCCCTTATTTTAATATTGTTGAACAAATAGTACATATAAATTTTTCACTTCTACGCCCGTATGATGGGTAAGTTTGCTAGTAATAATAATAATAATAATAATAGAGTACTAAGATGAAATTAACATTCAAGAGTATGTAGCTTGGAAGACAAAGCACCTCCCACGAGAGTGTTTTATTGGGAATAATGTCCCATTATCTATATTTCACCATATTTTTGTCACTTCGAACTTATTTTTTTGCCGTAGAAGTTAACTTTGACAATCGGCCGGATAGGTCGTTAAAATAAAAATCAACCAATTGCCCATTTGAACGATAAAACTAACTAGTAGTGAACGAATATGAACGAATATTTTACACATTTATACCAGCCACAGTAGGCACTAATTACTTGTGAGTATACTCTCAAAGGATTTCTTTTTATCTAGCGCATACACTGACAAAAATGATATGGCGATTTCCATAAGGATTTCATTTTACAGAGAGAAGAACGGTACGTTGATTCCCACAGCTTCAAACGGACGAAAAATGCATCCGATAATCTACTTAAAATGTCCTCTCGTAATTAGCCTCCCGAGACCCTCTCGCAAATACTACTTATAAATTGATGCCACCACTCTGAGCTCTTTTTGCCTCCGTCCTAATGGAATTGATATGTCCCTGTTATTGTTCCGCTGAATGGCTTCGGCCCGGGATACTCTGACTAGCCCAGTACTTCGTTTCGGAATTCATCCGGTGTTTTTCATTCATTTCGTGTAGAAGTTTCATTAATGTTTCATTTATGTTTTATTCTAGCGGTCGTCAAAGGGAAGCGTATGTTACATCACTCCAGTCGTTTGCTGCAGAACTGTCAAGATGTTCGTTTCAGATTCAACAAGTTTTTTCTTTCGATTGTTAAGATTTCGTCTCCAGCTTTGTTTCAAGTGTTTGCTTAGAATTCGTCAGTGGTGCGCGCATACATACACATATACACGTATACATACATACATACTATATATATATCTTATATATATATATATATATATATATATATATATATATATATATATATAATATAAAGAGAGAGAGAGAGAGAGAGAGAGAGAGAGAGAGAGAGAGAGAGACTGACTGACTGTATTTTCTATGCTTACAGAATTCAACGACCAAGTGCGTTTGTTTGTTGTTTAACATATAATGTTATGTAATTTCAGTCCCAGTTCCCGTCTAGCTTGAGAGAGAGAGAGAGAGAGAGAGAGAGAGAGAGAGAGAGAGAGACCAACGCATCCAGTAATGTTCATCATCAATACTATGTGGTTGCTGTTGACGAGGTCCGTCCACTTAGCGTATATTTCTGAAT
>NC_061090.1:60657649-60677649 GCF_015104395.2 Macrobrachium nipponense | reverse complement strand
GTTTCCCCAGTTTTTACAGAATATTTATGCTGGCTTAATCTTACTTCTAAGCCCTTGCTCGACTGTCCGAGATAAAATGAGGGGCAGTCTATACATGGAATTGTATATATTATGTTGTTGCTTTCTCTGAGGCCATTTTTTATTAACATTCCTTTTAGTGTGTTATTATAGGAAAAAACAAGGTTGACCTTAAAGGCTTTTAACAGTGATGTAATGGTTTCAAGTTCGTTAAAATAAGGCAAATTGAGAATGTTCTTAGAATTTTCTTTCTCCGTGTTACATACACTATAAAACTTTTTGTGGGCTTTATTATAACAAATATATAGTATATGTAAAGGATAACATAAATCTTTCCTTATTTTTCTTATGTACTAAATTTCTTGATCCAAATATTGGGGACTGACAATACGCAATGCTCGTAAAAACATAGAAGAAAAAATTTATATTCTGATGTTAAGATGGTGGCCTGAATAGAAATGAAAATAAGTTAAGTTGTTGGTTGGTTTCCTATAAATACTGAATTTACATTGAAATGGTTCTCTATGAATCAAAACATCTAAGAAAGGGAGGCAATTGTCTTTTTCCAATTCTAGAGTAAACTTAATCGATGGTACCGGTTATTTAATTTAGAGAGTAAATCATTTACATCAATACCAGCAGGCGTAACAGCTAAAATACCATCAACATATCTATACCACTTTACTCAAGATAAATATTAAAATGTAAGGATGGTTAATAATCTATATTCGAGTTAAATATTATAATGGAAGGATGGTTCGTAATCTATACTCAAGTTAAATATTATAATGGAAGGATGGTTCATAATCTATACTCGAGTTAATATTATAATGGAAGGATGGTTCGTAAGCTATACTCAAGGTAAATATTAAAATGGAAGAATGGTTGATAATCTATACTCGAGTTAAATATTAAAATGGAAGGATGGTTCATAATCTATACTCAAGTTAAATATTCAAATGGAAGGATGGTTGGTAATCTATACTCGAGTTAAATATTATAATGGAAGGATGGTTCATAATCTATACTCAAGTTAAATATTCAAAAGGAAGGATGGTTGGTAATATATACTCGAGTTAAATATTATAATGGAAGGATGGTTCGTAATCTATACTCGAGTTAAATATTATAATGGAAGGATGGTTCATAATCTATACTCAAATTAAATATTAAAATGGAAGGATGGTTGGTAATCTATACTCGAGTTAAATATTAAAATGGAAGGATGGTTCATAATCTATACTCAAGTTAAATATTCAAATGGAAGGATGGTTGATAACCTATACTCAAGTTAAATATTAAATTGGAAGGATGGTTCATAATCTATACTCAAGTTAGATATTAAAATGGAGGGATGGTTCAGATCAATGTATGCAAGGAAAATACTGTAGTTATTGTCACGTATTACATATTTAACCACAAGATGAAGAAGAAGAAGAAGAAATAGAGGTCTGGGCAACTTTTAACATCAAAAACTGTTTTCTTAGAAAGATATTCCAGCAGACTGAACAATACACAACAGCTATCGTTATTAGATTTTCCATCTCTGGCCCCCAGGGCTGAAATCCTACACCTCTTGATGAAAACATTTTGTCAAAGGATACGTTTTGATATCCAGTCAGCTGTATCCCGTGTGAGCCAACATTTGAAGGCTCGACCGCCCTAGGCTAATACGTCCTCCCTACAATGAGCTTTGTACGTGTGCTTTATATAAAGATAAAATGCATTTAGAAATGATTGAATATATTTGTTTGCGTGGGTTTTTATTATTATTATTATATTATTATTATATTATTATTCATTATTATTATTATTTAGAAGATGAAGTGTTAATTATAATTATTATTATTTTGTTCTTTTTTTTTCTCTATCACAATCCTCCAATTCGATTGGGTGGTATTTATAGTGTGGGGTTCCGGGTTGCATCCTGCCTCCTTAGGAGTCCATCACTTTTCTTATCATGTGCGCCGTTTCTAGGATCACACACGTCTGCATGAGTCCTGGAGCTACTTCAGCCTCTAGTTTTTCTAGATTCCTTTTCATTATTATTATTATTATTATTATCATTTTTTTTTTTTTTTTGCTCTATCACAGTCCTCCAATTCGACTGGGTGGTATTTATAGTGTGGGGTTCCGGGTTGCATCCTGCCTCCTTAGGAGTCCATCACTTTTCTTATTATGTGCGCCGTTTCTAGGATCACACACGTCTGCATGAGTCCCGGAGCTACTTCAGCCTCTAGTTTTTCTAGATTCCTTTTCAGGGATCTTGGGATCGTGCCTAGTGCTCCTATGATTATGGGTACGATTTCACTGGCATATCCCATATCCTTCTTATTTCTATTTCAGATCTTGATACTAATATCCATTTTTTTTCCCTCTCTTTCTCTTCAACTCGGTGTCCCATGGTATTTGCGAACATCAATGAGTGATACTTTCTTCTTGACTTTGTCAATCAACGTCAACGTCTGGTCTGTTTGCACGTATCACCCTATCCGTCCTGATACCATAGTCCCAGAGGATCTTTGCCTGATCGTTTTCTATCACTCCTTCAGGTTGGTGCTCGTACCACTTATTACTGCAAGGTAGCTGATGTTTCTTGCACAGGCTCCATGGAGGCTTTTTGCTACTGAATCATGCCTCTTTTTGTACTGGTTCTGTGCCAGTGCCGGGCATTCGCTTGCTATGTGGTTTATGGTTTCATTTTTCGTATTGCACTTCCTACATATGTGAGAGATGTTATTTCCATCTATCGTTCTTTGAACATATCTGGTTCTTAGGGCCTGATCTTGTGCCGCTGTTATCATTCCTTCAGTTTCCTTCTTTAGCTCTCCCCTCTGTAGCCATTGCCATGTGTCATCGCTGGCTAGTTCTTTAGTCTCTCTCATGTATTGTCCGTGCATTGGTTTGTTGTGCCAGTCCTCTGTTCTGTCTGTCTTTCTCCTGTCTCTGTATATTTCTGGGTCTTCGTCTACTTTTATTAGTCCTTCTTCCCATGCACTCTTTAGACACTCGTCTTCACTGGTTTTTCAGATATTGCCCCAGTGCTCTGTTTTCGATGTTGACACAGTCCTCTATACTTAGTAGTCCTCTCCCTCCTTCCTTTCGTGTTTTGTATAGTCTGTCCGTATTTGCTCTTGGGTGTAATGCTTTGTGTATTGTCATATGTTTCCTGGTTTTCTGATCTATGCTGCGGAGTTCTACCTTCGTCCATTCCACTATTCCTGCGCTGTATCTGATTACTGGCACTGCCCATGTGTTTATGGCTTTTATCATATTTCCGGCGTTGAGTTTTGACTTGAGTATCGCCTTGAGTCCTCTGCATATATTCTTTCCTGATCGTGTCCTTCATCTCTTGGTGTTTTTATATCCCCTCCTTCAATTATTCCCAGGTATTCGTATCCTGTCTCATCTATGTGTTTATTTATTATTATTATTATTATTATTATTATTATTATTATTATTATTATTTAGAAAATGAAGTGTTAATTATAATTATTATTATTATTATTATTGTTATTATTATTATTATTATTATTATTATTATTATTATTATTATTATTATTGTTATTGTTGTTGTTGTTGTTGTTGTTATTATTATTATTATTATTATTATTATTATTATTATTATTATTATTATTATTATTATTATTATTATTATTATTATTATTATTATTATTATTATTCAATAGATGAAACGTACTCATGTGGATCAAGCAAACTACCAACGGGGCCATCGACTTGAAATTCAAACTTCCAAAGAATACGATATTCATTAAGAAGAAGCAAGAGGAGGTAAAGGGAGATACAAAAAGAAGAGAGCTCGAATATTAAAAACGAAACAAAGATACATTAATAAATTAATAGATAAATAAAAATGTATTGAAATATATGAGAGTAGTAATGCATTGCATCTTCGTTTGAACTTCCAAAGTTCCAATTGCGCGACACCCTCCCACCCGGTGGCGTAGGGTTACCTGTTGTTGGGGGCAGGAGGGAGGGGTCCTTTCCTAATTGGATTCGGCCAATCTTTGGACTGGTTATTGCAAGCGATGACGTCAGCAGCCGTAGAGTGGAATGGAGTAGGATTTGTCTGTTCGAGTTTCAGTTGTTTGTTGAAATGACCCTCCAATAATGACATGTAAACTGATTTATTCTCTCTCTCTCTCTCTCTCTCTCTCTCTCTCTCTCTCTCTCTCTCTCTCTCACCGTTTATAGTATGTTTTCGAACATTTACTCTTTGGAGAGAGAGAGAGAGAGAGACCTTACAGACCTTACATCTTGTTCGGGTTGCCCCAGGTCCCTCAGTGTGAGGCACCTCTAATGTCTACCAGAGAGTTGCTAGTACATCTTCCGATGTATTTTGTATCTTCCAATCTTGGATGGTCTGGGATGCAGTTTAGATATTTGTCGAGCTTATTCTTAAACACATCTACGCTCACTCCTGTTATATTCCTCAGATGAGCTGGCAACGCATTGAATAGACACTGCATTATCGATGCTGGTGCGTAGTGGATTAATGTCCTGTGTGCTTTCCTTAATTTTCCTGGTATAGTTTTGGGCACTATTAATCAACCTCTGCTTGCTCTTTCCGATATTTTTAGCTCCATGATGTTTTCAGCTATTCCATCTATCTGTTTCCATGCCTGAATTATCATGTAGCGTTCTCTTCTCCTTTCTAGACTATATAATTTTAAGGATTGTAGTCTTTCCCAGTAGTCAAGGTCCTTAAATTCTTCTATTCTAGCTGTAAAGGACCTTTGTACACTCTCTATTTGTGCAATATCCTTTTGATAGTGTGGGTACCATATCATATTGCAATATTCAAGTGGACTACGAACATATGTTTTATAAAGCATAATCATGTGTTCAGCTTTTCTTGTTTTGAAGTGCCGTAACAACATTCCCATTTTTGTTTTACATTTTGCCAATAGAATTGCTATTTGATCGTTGCATAACATGATCCTATTCATCATCACACCAAGGTCTTTAACTGCTTCCTTATTTGTGATTGTCTCATTATTAGGTCCCCTATATGCATATAGCTTTCCTTCTCTGTCTCCATAGTTTATTGATTCAAATTTATCAGAGTTAAATACCATCCTATTTACCTCTGTCCAATCATATACTTTGTTAAGGTCTCTTTGTAGCGCGTTCCTATCTTCATCACAAGTAATTTCTCTACTTATTCTTGTGTCATCGGCGAAACTACTCACTACCGAGTCCTTAACATTACAGTCTATGTCTGCAATCATAATAACAAACAGTAATGCAGCTAACACCGTACCTTGTGGCACACCGGAAATTACCTTAGCTTCATCCGATTTCTCATCGTTTGCAATAACTATCTGTTTTCTGTTGTGTAAAAATTCTTTTAACCTTCCTACTTTATCTACTATATTATGTTTTCTAATTTTTTTCGCTAATATATTATGGTCTACCTTGTCAAAAGCTTTGGCAAAGTCTAGATAAACCACATCTGTTTCATTTCCGCTTTTCATATTTTTGTATATGTTCTCACAGTGGACTAACAGTTGGGTTTGTGTACTTTTTCCGGGTACGAAACCATGTTGTCCTATATTAAACAAGATTAGTTTTTTATTAAATGTTTCATAATATTTTTTTTCATTACCCTTTCATACACTTTCATAATATGTGGTGTTAGACTCCACAGGCCTATAATTACTTGCCTCTAGTCTTGATCCACTTTTGAATGTAGGGGTAATATATGCTAATTTGTGCTCATCATAAATCATGCCTGTATCTACACTTTGTCTTAATAATATTGCAAGTGGCTTTGCGATAGAATGAACTACTTTCTTTAACAAAATAGCAGGAACTCCATCAGGCCCTGCTGCATCTCCATTTTTAATTTCATTAATAGCCTGCACAATATCAGCTTCATTAATATCTTTGTCAGCTAAATATTCATATTTTCGTCCCTTACTTCTATATCATTATCTTCTTATCTATTCTAGGGTGAATTCTCTCTTATATCGGTTCCTGCCAATATTGGTTTTGCAAATTTCCTTTTTTTCACTCGTTTATCTCCCTTCAATTCTTAGAGGGCCTATTTCTATTCTTCTTTTATTCATGTTTTTTGCGTATGAGTATAATAGTTTGGGGTTTTGCTTGATATTTACTAGGGTTTTTTCTTCCAATTCCCGTTTTTCATTTTCTTTTGATTGTATAATCTTTTGTTCCGCATATTCTATCCTACTTTTTAGTTCTATAACTTTCCATGGCATTTTTTTCTTTTGCAAGACCTTTTTCCACTTTCTGATTTTCTGGAACAAGATCCTTCTGTCTCTTGGTATGCATGACTGATGTTTTACTTTTCTTCTTCGATATATATTTATCCACTATTTTCTCTAATATTTTATATAATATCTCTGTATTTACCCTTATGTCATCCCTTACGAAAATGTTATCCCAATCTTTGTTTTAATTCTTCATTTATTTCTGACTTTTTATATTTTTAACTGTAGAAGTTGTATTTTCCATATCCCTTCCCATTTTTTCATTTCTTGCTTATCTCTGTTTTCACTTGCTTTGGAATGGACTGTTAATTCTATGACACACACACACACACACACACACACACACACACACACACACACACACAACATAGAGGAGAGAGAGAGAGAGAGAGAGAGATCTGCAAGTTGGAGGAAGCATAAGTAGATAGAAAACGAGGGAAAAAATCAGTCAAGAAGGCGAGAATCAGATGAGAGGAGAGAGGGAGGGATAGGAGAGAGAGAGAGAGAGAGAGAGAGAGAGAGAGAGAGAGAGAGAGAGAGAGCAGCGTCCATAGTCAGCATAACAAAGGAAATACGAATAGTGAAGTACAAACGGAACAGAGATCTGAAAAGAAGGAGAGAGATATATATTTATATAAAGAGAGGGAGACAATCGTTCATATAAATTTGCCAAATAAATTTCTTGTTCATGACTGTGCCTACGGCACGAACTGAGGATGACCCGAGATGTGGCACGGTTATCTGTGTTTATCCAAGTATGCAGATCAGTTTAACAGACCCTCTGTTTACTAAGGACTAAAACTGATGTCAGCGCAAATTGATTTGCAAAGTAAGGCAGGCGAGGCAGTCATTAACATTCACGAAATACCGGTGGAAATATCTTATCTATAAATAATTAAATCCAAATGGATGTAAAAATATTAAAGATAATACTAAAATGATAATATAATAATAAAAATATTAAGATAATAATAAAAACAGAAAGATAATAATCATAAAAAATTATAAGTATAAGAATGAAAATAATAAGTTTTGTCCTCCCCTGGCTGACAGTAGGGGAGACGTGACACGACCCACCCACCCACCCACCTGTGCAAACCAGTTTGTCGCCTTGTGTTGGGCTGGTGTAGAGGGGAATAAGAGGATAAGGGAGACATCCACCCTTCCTCCTGCAAATCCGGGCAGGGTATGGGCGGGGTAGGTGGAGGATCAGGAGGGTAGGGAAGACATCCATCCTCCTCCTACAAACCTGTTTGTCCGGCCCGGGTATGTTCGGGGTAGGTAGGGGATCGGGAGGGCAAGGGGGAAATCCACCCTCCTCCTGCAAACCTGTTTGTCCGGCCTGAGTATGTGCGGGGTAGGTAAGGGATCAGGAGGGCAAGGGGGAAGTCCACCCTCCTCCTACAAACCTGTTTGTCCGGTCCAGGTACGGTTTCTAAGGGAATGGGAAGCAGCCTTTCGCAGACGGAATTTGGTTAAGAATCGAAGATGGCGTAATTTTTGTTTTCGCTGTAGATAATCACTCATGATTCACATTTCACTTCCTAACTCTTATGCATGTATCTTTTTTTTTTCAAATATTTTATAGCAAAAACTGACAAGGGAATCTTACGGAAAAACAGAAATGATGCATTTTCCAACCTGAGTCATTATCAATCATTTTGTTATCATTTCGCGCAAGTGTGCATCTTTTGGGCGGAGAAATGATTGAAAAATAATACATAGCTTTTTTGTAAAGCAAAGACTGACAATGAATCGTAGGAAAATGCGGAAATCGTGTATTTTCCAACCTGAGTCATTATCAGTCTTTTTATTTTTCTTGTATCGTTTCGTGCAAATGTCGAAATTTCGAGAAATAATTGGCAAATGATTCGTCTCTAATTACCTTGAAATTTTAAACGAACCTTCAAATAATGGTGGGTCTAAAAGATTTGCCAGCAAACCAAGGCTTTTGACTCATTAGCAACGAAAAGGCTGTTTAGTGAGGGCTCGTCCCTCTTAAGCCAAAGACATGACATAAACGTAGCCTGCCTGCGTATTTCCCGTTTGTTTACAAAGACAAGAGGAGGCAGTTTTCCTCTCTGCGCTAGGACGCCTGAACGCACCCCTGCCTTCAATTCGGTTTCATGAAGAGGGGATTCACAGAGCGAAACGCTTTTCACGATTTCATTTTAGGTCCGCGAGAGAAAACAGAGATTGAATCGACGTAAAAGCAATAGAAATATGCAAAGTTATTCTCATGAGCTTCTTGGGGCAATGTAGTGAGATGATTATTCCGTGGCAGAGAGAAAAACAGGGAGCGGTAGACGAAGGTTCTGCCAATGTAGTTTTAGCCACCAACGACAACTTTCAAATTTAAACGTATTTTACACAGATTCTCCGAATTACTTTTGCTCCCATCTTATTTCAGTATTTTCTCTCATTTAAAATGAAAGTTAGAATTACGACAACACCAATTTGAGGCAAATAAAAGTAGGAAGAATAGTCTCTCATTTATTTAAAATAAAAATTTAAAAATACGACATGAATTGACCCAAATTACAGCTGAAAGAATCTCTCATTTAAAATACAATATAAAAAATATGTCACAGCAAAGTGTCCCAAATTACAAGAGCTAGAATATTCTTTCATTAAAAAAAAAAAAAATACGAATCAGCGAAATGTCCCAAATTACAGCAGAAAGAATATTCTCTCCTTTGAAATAAAATAAAATAAAAATAGGACACAGCAAAATGTCCCAAATTACAGCAGAAAAAATATTCTCTCATTTAAAATACAATTTAAAAAATACGGCACAGCAAAGTATCCCAAATTACAAGAGCAAGAATATTCTTTCATAAAAAATAAAATAAAATTACAATGCAGCAAAATAAAAGATAAGAGTACACCACGGCAAAAGGTCCCAAATTACAAGAGAAAGAATATTCTCTCATTTAGAATAAAAACCAGAAACACGACACCATAAAATACCCCAAATTGCAGCAGCAAGACTAAAAACACATCCCAGGTGAAAGAAAAAAAAAAGACAATCCCGTTGCTGAATAACCACTGGAAAAAAAAAATAAATAAAAAGACCACGCGCCTTCAATCGTCACAGAAGTTACGGTGGGGAATTGTCCCTATTCGAGTCTTCTCGGTGAGTGCTACAGCCCCGAATAATGGGCCCTATAGCTGAGGGGAACGAATTCGCCCAGAAATTGCGAGGGCGACTGTTGGGCCCGACCGAATCGTCCCTAACCACGTTCCCAAAGGGGGCGAAAACTCCCTAGACTTCACAGGAAAAGACAAAATGAATAAGAGAGAAGGGCACGAGAAGGCCAGATGATTAGCATAGCGGGTTTTCAAGGAATTTGACGAATGATGAAAATAACAGTTTAAAAATCAAAATAAGGAAGATTGAATTGGAGTTTTCGAAGATGGTTGTTTGCTTATCGTTCAGTTTATTTGAAGGGAACCATAATATTCTGATTTTGAGAGAGAGAGAGAGAACCCATAAAAACCGCCCCCCAAAAATTAGTATTTTCTTTAGTTTAGCGTTATTGTGGGGTCCTTTTATGAGATGGGAATTCTGTTGTAACAGGACATATATATATATATATATATATATATATATATATATGTATGTATATATATATACATATAATAATAATATATATATATATATATATATATATATATAGTATATATATATATATATATATATATATATATATATATATATATATATATATATATATATGGTATATTTTAGAGAGAGAGAAATATTTTTTATGCATATATATATCTACATACATACATACATACATACATACATACATACCATATATATGGAGAGAGAGAGAGAGAGAGAGAGAGAGAGAGAGAGAGAGAGAGAATAATATATATTTCATGATGGCGGGAATCGATGTCTTGCGCACAGTAATTCCAATCTATCATTTCTTTGCGAGTGAACATTTCTGTCGAATAAATAAAACGGAAAATCGGACTCCGTTCGCTTCTAGACTTCCGTCCAAATAATATTTTGTTTTTTTATTTTTTTAGTTTTTTTGTTTCCGACGTTTTGTAGTCCCAGGGAACAAAATCGAAATGGAAATTACAACAGAAATGGCGTTTCGATATTGCGTCGATGGTCAATTCATATCCATGTTAGCATTTGTATTGATGCCTTTATTTGTTGCTCGATATTTCGTTGCTGCCATGAAAATACTTTTTGACAATTTTTAGTTATGTATAGTTCGTCTCATTCCCCGATGATTTAAACCCTTAAATGGAGGAGCACGGCAGTTGCTCGTGTATAATATGTTTATAACACTTTTGGCTTATTCTTTTTTTATTATAGTCCGTCTCACTCTCCAATCATTTAAACCCTTAAGGATGGGGGGGGCGGGGGGACGCGGCAGTTATAAAATTTGTTATGAAATTTTTTTTGATAACATTCACAGACAAACAGGGTTGACAAAACTGAATTGTTTAGACTAGTGAATAATTAAATCAATATAAAAATAAAAAAAAATAAAACATTGAACATTCACATAAAAAATTAGATGACAAGAACTGAATTATTACTATTATTATTTTTATTATTTATTATTATTATTATTATTTATTATTATTATTATTATTATTTATATTATTATATTATTATTATTAATTAGAGGAAATAAAACCTAAGACAACTGAAATCTTTATGTCATTAGGAAACCTGATACACCAGCTACATGCTGATGAGAAAAGATGATAATAAGAAGAACTGAGAAGAATTCTTTATAAATCAAATGCCGTTGAAAACAGCTATATTATTATTATTATTATATTATTATTATTATATTATTATTATTATTTATTATTATTATTATTATTGATTATATTATTATTATTATTGATCTTCTTGAAACGAGCAATGTTCACCTGTATAATCAGAATTAGTATAATTAACTGCGAAAGAAAGAAAACGATTAAAGTAAATAAAAAATAAACATAAAACCAGCGAGAAATAAAATCCCCATTTTCCCATCAGCAGTATTGGCGAAAAAAAAAAAAAAAAAACCAAACCATTTTAAAAGTAAAATCATTTAAAGCTCCAAGAGGTAATTAAAGGAGAAATCAAGAGGAAATGAGAGATGGCGATGCAGCCGATAAAAGGGGAGGAGAAATACTGATAAAGGGAAACAAATACAAAGCAAAAGTACATAACGAGGAATCAGACACATCAAGGAATAAAGATTTCTTATTTTTTTAAGGGAGTTAAAAGCAAGTGAAGAAGGAAATAGGTTTTGTTGGAAGTTGCTAAATGAAAGGCAGTTCGGGATAACGGTGGAGATTCTATGAGCGACGAACATGTTATGCATTATTTATTCGTATCATATTTTGTATATTTTACACCGTAGGATGCTGAATTTAGTTATTCATTTTTGGTCTTCAATAATGGAGCTTGGTAAGACAGTCTCTCTCTCTCTCTCTCTCTCTCTCTCTCTCTCTCTCTCTCTCTCTCTCTCTCTCTCCATACACTTCTTTCTTTGCTATTTCACATATTTCGCAGAATTTTAAATTACAATTTCATGATTTCGGTCACAGATACTAACCCACCTTTAAACTGTTTCGTCAAATGAAAGCTTGATTTGATTAATATAGGACGATGTGCTTGTTTGTTTTAACGATAGCCTTTAGGAATATGAGTTATGAAAAACTAAATTGCTCCAGGAGCATGGAAAAATAAAGAATAGTTATTACAACCCCTTTTCCTTCCTTTCTTCCTGTTTTGTTTTTATTTTTTTTCACTCGGATATTATTCTAGAGTAATCTCCAAAAATAACTCATGGTCAGACAAAATCAGAAATATCAGTCACTTTTTCCTTCTTTCACTTTGTTTTGTTTTGAATTTCAGTCAGGTTTCTAGAATCGTCCCCAAAAATAAATGAATTTCAACAATTCATTCCGAAGCGTTCGTCACTTGATGTCATATAACGAGCAGAAAGGATTTCTCTTATTGAGAGGTTTATGACCGGTTCAGGAGCGTTTCCAGCTCGACACGTAACGGAATTTCAAATTGGGAATGAACACAAATACAGCGAAAATGAACGTGGCTCGTTCTCAACGTATTATATATAAGGTAGAAATGCACTTATGTGGCATCGATATCAGAGACTCGAAATTCAGTAAAATTGTGTACAAAGGTAATAAATAAATAATCTCCATTGATCGAACTTTCCTATACTGCAATGTCTTAGTTCCCAGTCATTGCGCATTAGATAATGTTTTGAAAAAGGAAACTTTTATCTTACAAGAACGTCAGATTCAGTAGTTCCGTAGGAGGCAGCGCACTGTAGGCATTACTTAAGGTCTTTTGCAGCCTCCCTTCGGCCCCTAGCTGCTGTCCGTTTAGTATAGTGGGATTTGAATGGTTGGATATTGGGTTTTGAGTTTTAGTATAGTGGGTTTTGAAATACTGTATTGTGGATTTTAAGTTTTAGTAGTGGGTTTTGAATTATTGTATTGTGGGTTTTGAGTTTTAGTGTCGTTGGTTTTGAACTATTGTATTGTGGGTTTTGAGTTTTAGTTTAGTGGGTTTCAAGTTTTGATATAGTGGGTTTTGAAGTACTGTATTGTGGGTTTTGAGTTTAGTTTATCGGGTTTTGAATGATTGTATATTGGGTTTTGAGTTTTAGTAGAGAGGGTTTTGAATTACTGTATTGTGGGTTTTGAGTTTTAGTAGTGGGTTTTGAATGATTGTAGAGTGGATTTTGAATTTTAGTATAGTGGGTTTTGAATTATTGTACGGTGGGTTTTAAGTTTTAGTAGTGGGTTTTGAATGATTGTATGTTGGGATTTGAGTTTTTAGTTTAGTGGGTTTTAATTTTTAGTTTAGTGGGTTTTGAATGATTGTATGTTGGGATTTGATTTGTTTTAGTTTTTAGTGAGGTTTTAATTTTAGTTTAGTTTTTTTGTGTTTTGAATGACTGTATTGTGGGTTTTGAATGATTGTGTAGTAGGTTTAGAATTTTAGTTTAGTGGGGTTTGAATGATTGTATATATGGTTTTGAGTTTTAGTACAGTGGGTTTCAAGTTTTAGTAGTGGGTTTTAAATTACTGTATATTGGGTTTTGAAATCTAGTATAGTGGGTTTTGAATTACTGTATTGTGGGTTTTGAGTTTTAGTAGTGGGTTTTGAATGATTGTACAGTGGGTTTTATAATTTTAGTATAGTGGGATTTGAATAGATATTCCACTCTGGGTATAAGCTGAGAGGCAGATGTTCTTTCTAGGGGGACGGTAATGGGTGTAATGGAACGTGCACGAAAGAAAGGAGGATAACAATGAAATCCACCAATCCTCAGAGATATCCTTACAGTTGGCTTAGGGGGAAGTAAAAATAATCTCGCGGGCTCAGAGAGAGAGAGAGAGAGAGAGAGAGAGGAGAGAGAGAGAGAGACTCCTTGTAGCTCTCTCTCACACACATACACACATATAGACTCTTAATGGATCAAAGCAAGAGAGAGTTTCCTTAGTTCAGAGAGAGAGAGAGAGAGAGAGAGAGAGACTCCTTGTAGCTCACACACACACACACACACAGACTGACTGACTGACTGATTGTTGATGGATCAAAGCAAGAGAGTTTCCTTGTAGCTCAGAGAGAGAGAGAGAGAGAGAGAGATCCTTATAGCGCTCTCTCTCTCTCTCTCTCTCTCTCTCTCTCTCACACACACACACGCACACAGAGAGAGAGAGAGAGAGAGAGAGAGTTGAACTCAACCGACTTGGTTACATGGGAGATGACGCATAAGCGGTCTGTGCAGGATAGATGCTACGATGGTGAGTGTACACTTGGTGTGTCCAGACTGGAGACGAGAAGACGTGACGAAGGGACAAGACATGACATAGAGGCACGAGTTAGAGAGGCGAAAGACACGATTGAAGCAAGAGTGCCTCGTATTCTACCTTTCTTAACACGCTCCTATCTTGGTGATGATAAAATTTCGTGCTATACTGATGAAATTACATGTAGAACATACACAATTCGTATTGTCCTTTCTCCTTCGTTTAACCCTTCCTGGGGGTTAGTGCTGTTAGTACACTTCACAGGTGCACTGTTGGCATTACTGAGGTTCTCTGCAGTGTCCCATCCTTAGGCCCTAGCTGCAACCCCCTTTCATTCGTTTTACTGTACCTCGGTTCATATTCTCTTTCCTCCATCTTACTTTCTTCAACCCTCTCCTTACAAGTTTTATTGTGCAACTGCTTTGAGGTTTCCCTCCTGTTAAACATTTTTACTCTCAATTTCCCTTTCAGCGCTGAATGACCTCATAGGTCCCAGTTCTTGGCCGTTGGCCTAGATTTTATATTCCATTGGTATTCCTTCTTTTGATGAAATGTATTAGGAATGTTTCCTTACGTACGCACATGAAATGCATTAGGGAATATTTCCTTACGTGAGCACATGAAATGTATTCGGGAATGTTTCCTTACGCACGCCCATGAAATGTATTGAGGAATGTTTCTTTACGTACGCCCCTATGCCAATCGTCTAGTAGGTTTGGGAATGTTACTGGTTGCTGAAGAAAGAAAACGCGAGAGTCCTTAGATACAAAAGTCTTTGATGTAGTAATTGTTTAAAGGAACAGGGATATGACAGTCTCTTTTTCTCGACGTTTGGTAGTGTTGCCAATTGAGCGCCGAGTGGTTTATGGATATGATTCGGTATATCACTGTTTCCCAATTATTACAACCACAATTGAAGCTTCAGAAGTTCTGGCGAAAATGCAATGCATTACTTCCTAATACTATTCTTCTTGGACTTTGATACCTTTTTATCTATTTATCTATAAAAGGAATTACCTCTTTATAAGAAAATTAAATATGAAAATTTAACTGTGTAAAAAAATTAAATATTCATAAAAAAAAGTTTAACTTTTTTAACCAGGTTAAAATTCCAAGCATCCGTAATATATTCCGGGAAGTGAAATCCCATCTTTTACGCTAAAAGATCACCCGCCTCGTCTGGCTAACAGTCCGCGCGCGCGCGAGAGAGAGAGAGAGAGAGCGCGCACTAGTCTTTAACAATAGAAAATGAAACACAAATATCCGGAGGCCCTTACATTTCCGTGTTTTAGAAAGCTTCAAGCCTTTCATTGTAGCTCTCTCTCTCTCTCTCTCTCTCTCTCTCTCTCTCTCTCTCTCTCTCTCTCTCTCTCTTGGAACATGATTTCTGAACATGGTACAACCAAATTCGTAAACGCTGGTTTATTTGCTCATGGGAAACGCTTGCTGTCTCGCTTTGCATTGATTTAAATTATGGCGAACGACAAAAAATAGAAAAAAAATAACAAAAAAGGACTACTTTTCATCTATTCATTATCCCTTTTCTTTTATGTATCCCCCTTTAAATTCGGAGATTTCTCTTTAATCCTTTATTCTAATTTTCCTTTGATTTTCTCTTCTCGCTCTTCATTTTCCTTCCCGCTCTTTCATCTTCTTTCTTCTGATTAAAATGGGCGTCTGTTATCTGGCGTCGCATTTATCTGATTTCTTTTCTCCGCGTCTTCGGAGTTTTGCTTTTTAATCTTCGCCTTCCATTGGCAGATAACCTTTGCTCCTTATTTATTTCCTGTCCTCCCACCCCCTTCCCCCTCCTTCAACTTTTCTGCTCTACGGCGTTCGTGAGGAACTCTTTTTAATTCGCCAATTACGCTTTCTCTCCCTTCTCCCTTCTCCCGATTTCACTCATTTCAAGGCAGGAAGAATATGGGCTGATTCTACCTTCGTAAACCTTCGTAAACCTTTTTTTCTTCGTGTGGCAAGGTAGTAAACGCGAGCATTTACAAGGGACACCTGGAAATTGGGGAGTAGTTTACAAGGAACTAAGAGAGAAAAGGCAGCGTGCTTTGCTGTTACACATGCACGCTTGCGTGTTTTTGCTGATTTCAGGCTGTGCTATTTCCTGATTTTTTTCTTTATTTTCTAAAAAAAATTTTCTTATTATTACTTCGTTGTATATTTTCCGTTTTCGTTTTGCGTGCGTCTCGATTCCCTCACTATCTTTCCTGCAACTGTTTTTTTTTTATTATTGCAGGGGTGAAGTTGCAACAAGTTTTTCAGTGATATAAAATACTGATGGCGAGAAGGGTTAAAAAGTTATGATATACATATACATATATATGTATAAGATATAATATATATATATATATAAGATATATATATATAAATATATATATATATATATATATATATATATATATATATATATAATATATATATATATATATATATAATATATATATATATATATATTATTATATATCATATATTATATATACATAAAAATATATACATATATATAATATATATATATATATATATATATATTATATTTATACACATAATATAATATATATATAATAATAATATAATATATATATGTATATATATATATATATATATATATATATATATATTATACATAATAACATCATACAAAAAAGCTTAATAAATAACGTTGAAAGGTTTTTTATTCCCCGCTGAGGTAAAAGAGATCTAATTAATTGTAACAAGAAAACGATTTCGATCCTCGAAGTCACTTACCAAATCGGAGATCTGACAGAAAGAAAGTTTTCTAATCTAATTGTGATACATGAGGTTCCCTCGCCAGCTTTTATATATATATATGTGTGTGTGTGTGTGTGTATATATATATATATATATAATATATATATATACTATATACATAAATATAGATATATATAATATATATATATATATATATATAGTATATATATAAATAATATATCGTTATATATATATATATATATATTATATATATATATATATATTATATATATATATATATATATATATATATATATATATATAAATATATGTATAACGCTGGCGAGGGAACCTCATGTATCACAATTAGATTAGAAAACTTCCCGTCAGATTCTCCGATTTGGTAAGTGACTTTCGTGGGAATCAAAATCGTTTCTTGTCGTAGCAATGAATTAGGTCGTTTTTTTACCTCAGCGGGAATAATAAACCTTTCAACTTTATTTATTAAGGTTTTTTTTTTTTTTTTGTATTTTTTTTTTTTTTTGGTCTTTCGTCTCGATCTGTCTTTTAACTTTTGCGAAGTCAGTCTCCGCAAGCTCATATCCCAGCAATTTAAGTCGTTTCAAACTTTCGGAGTTCTTTGTCATTCTTTTATCTGGGCAGAGCGGATGACGCCGAACGAGTCTCTCTCTCTCTCTCTCTCTCTCTCTCTCTCTCTCTCTCTCTCTCTCTTATCTGGGTAAAACGGATGTCACCAAGTGATCTCTCTCTCTCTCTATCTCTCTCTCTCTCTCTCTCTCTCTCTCTCTCCTTTTATCAGGGTATAACGGATGCCACCAAGTGATCTCTCTTCTCTCTCTCTCTCTCTCTATCTGGGTAAAACGGATGTCACCAATTGATCTCTCTCTCTCTCTCTCTCTCTCTCTCTCTCCTCTCTCTCTCTCTCTATTCTTTTATCTGGGAAAAACGGATGACACCAAACGAGTCCTCTCTCTCTCTCTCTCTCTCTCTCTCTCTCATCTCTCGTCTCCTCTCTCTCTCTCTCGTCCCTTTTATCCTGGGTAAAAAGGATGGTACCAAGGTGAGGGTCTCGTCTCTAATCTCTCTCTCTCTCTCTCTCTCTCTCTCTCTCTCTCTCATCTTCATTGAGCTGAGAGAAGAGGAAAACGTAAATTTTAGTGGGGATCAAGAACCCATTTCGAAAGTCGTCTGATCTTACGATTTCCTTGTGACCTATAGACGCTGAAACCAGCCCATTTAGCAGGGGCCACTTGTTTACTTGAACAGGGTAATGGGACCCCCTCCCTTCAAAGATTACTCTATATAGGAATTGTATGTTTGTGTGTGTGTGTGTGTGTGCAATTCGACTGTTTTTATTATTATTAAAATTATTATTACGTGCGAAGCGAAGTCATTACTGGAAACGAGTTCATTTCTGGGGACCCGACCCACCCGTCCCGGCCCGGCTTGGCCCACCCCGACCCGACCCGCGCGACCCGACCCGACGACCCGACCCGACCGCCCGACCCGACCCGACCCGACCCGTCCCATCTCGTCCCGTCCCTAATAATGTAAATACCATAAGTTCACGTTTAAATGGTGCTTTAATTATTGCATGATACATTTTCTCAAAATTGATGACTTCAGCACCAAATTCGATACCTCTACTGTAAAAAATCATTTCGCACTGAATCGTTTGTCATATAATTATTTGCAGTTTGATGTTGGAAGACTATTTGAAATTCAGTGAACCATATAATAATTACGAAGCAGAGAGTTCCGCGATACCTAATTAATCCTTTGAAGGTTTAACTTGAAGCTTCGCGAGTTATCGTCTTTAGGGAATCCTACTGGTTATTATTATTATTATTATTATTATTATTATTATTATTATTATTATTATTATTATTATTATTAGTCATATGGAACAAGCCCACTTCATGGGCCTTTGACTCGAAATCCAAGTTTCAAAAGAATATTATGGTGTTCATTTGAAAGAGGTGACAAAAAGTAATGGTATGTGGAAATAAAAAAGGTGCGATACTGATCGATCGAAATGCAGGAGGACAATGTCATTAATGATAATAATGATAATCGTCTGAGAAGAGACTGAATAATTTATTACGTGCAATACAGAAATAAGACCTAAACGAAAACAGAGCAGCTGGCAGTTTTCTGTTTACTGTAGAATAAACTGATTGTAAAAAAAAAAAAAAAAAAAAAAAAAATGCGTCCATTATCCAATTAAAGAGGCGTTAAACTTCTTGAAAAGTTGTCGAACGAATAACACCAACCAATTATAGATTCCGGCACTGAATCACCTCGGCGGAGCACTGAAAAAGACAAATAAATGGCTAACATGCCATAACGGGGAAGTCCATCAAGCAACAGTGAAGTAAGAGAGGCTTTTCATCTTAATGGCAAAGAGAAAGTTGCAATGGAATTACACGAGTGACAATTAGTCTTAAAAGGGTCTTTCAGAGCAGCGCAATTTCGTTGATCGTTTGTTTTTGTTAATAAGATCGAACCTGTTTATTGCTATTCTTCCTTTTGACTTGTTCCTTTATTCTGAGCCAAATAACTTTCATCAGATACTTATTTTTATCGACAAAATCAAACCTGTTTATTGCTAATCTTCCTTTTGACTTGTTCCTTTATTCTGAGCCGAATAACTTTCATCGGATACTTGTTTTTATCGACAAAATCAAACCTGTTTATTGCTAATCTTCCTTTTGACCTGTTCCTTTATTCTGAGCCAAATAACTTTCATCAGATACTTATTTTTATCGACAAAATCAAACCTGTTTATTGCTAATCTTCCTTTTGACTTGTTCTGTTATTTTGAGCCCAATAAGTTTCATCAGATACTTGTTCTTATTGACAAAATCAAAACTGTTTATTGCTAGTCGTTCTTTTGACCTGTTCCTTTATTCTGAGCCCAATAACTTTCATCAGATACTTGTTCTTATTAACAAAATCAAACCTGTTTGTTGTTAATCGTCCTTTTGACTTGTTCCTTTATAATGAGCCCGATACCTTTCATCAAATACTTGTTTTTAAGAGTGAATATTAATGCTATAGACTTGATGTAAAATAAAATATGGCCAAAACCAAATACTATTCAGTCAGTGCATTTCCTGCAAAACTAATCAGCTGGCTAGACCATCGACTGGAAGTATGATCATA
>NC_061090.1:60645149-60652649 GCF_015104395.2 Macrobrachium nipponense | reverse complement strand
CTACCGAGTCCTTAACATTACAGTCTATGTCTGCAATCATAATAGCAAACAGTAATGCAGCTAACACCATATCTTGTGACACACCGGATATTACCTTAGCTTCTTCCGATTTCTCATCGTTCGCAATAACTATCTGTTTTCTGTTGTGTAAAAATTATTTTAACCATCTTCCTACTTTATCCACTATATTATGTTTTCAAATTTTCTTCACTAATATATTATGATCTACCTTGTTAAAAGCTTTTGCACATACTAGATAAACCACATCTGTTTCATTTCTGCTTTTCATATTTTTGTAAATGTTTTCACGGTGGACTACCAGTTGGGTTTGTGTACTTTTTCCGGGTACAAAACCATGTTGTCCTGTATTAAACAAATTATTTTTTATTGAGTGATTCATAATATTTTTCTTCATTACCCTTTCATACACTTTCATAATATGTGATGTTAGACTCACAGGCCTATAATTACTTGCCCCTAGTCTTGATTCACTTTTGAAAGTAGGGGTAAAATATGCTAATTTGTGCTCATCATAAATCTTCCCTGTATCTACACTTTGTCTTAATAATATTGCAAATGGCTTTGCGATAGAATGAACTACTTTCTTTAACAAAATAGCAGGGACACCATCAGGCCCAGCTGCAGCTCCATTTTTAATTTCATTAATAGCCTGCACAATATCAGCTTCATTAATATCTTTGTCTGCTAAATATTCACTATTTTCATCCCTTACTTCTGTATCATTATCTTCATTATCAGTTCTAGGGGTGAATTCTCTCTTATATCTTTCTGCCAATATGTTTTGCATATTTCCTTTTTTTCATTCGTTAATCTCCCTTCAATTCTTAGTGGGCCTATTTCTATTCTTCTTTTATTCATCTTTTTTGCATACGAGTATAATAGTTTGGGGTTTTGCTTGATATTTACTAGGGTTTTTTCTTCCAAGTCCCGTTTTTCATTTTCTTTTGATTGAATAATCTTTTGTTCTGCATTTTCTATCTTACTTTTTAGAGAGAGAGAGAGAGAAGAGAGAGAGAGAGAGAGAGAGAGAGAGCGGCCAGTGTATTTCCTAAGGGGACGTCAATACATTTGAACTGAACGCTGTATTAATGTTACGAATTCCATTAAAATTTCGAAAGTCGTGCAGTTCCGCAAACCACAATGGAGCCGAATTTATTCCCCGATGATGATTCTCCAAAAAACAGAATTACGAGGCTTAAATGGAATTATAATGAATTATGATAAACTCATACTTGTTATTAGAGCTCCCATTCACACACGACAGATGATGATGTTATGGATTTCATATTGTTCACTTTTATTTTAAAGAGATGTATATACGTATATATATGTATATATATATATATATATATTATATGTTATATATATATATATATATACCTATATATATATATATATATATATATAGGTATATTATATATATATATATATATATATATATATATATATATATACGTATAGATAGTTTATGTATATATATTTATATGTATGTATATATATACATCTACTTACATGCATACAATACATACATACATGCTGCTGTTTAAATTAGTTTTTAAAAACCCTACAATTTCCACTATATCTCTCCACCAAGAATCTGGTGTTAACAACGAACAACACTCGTTCGCCAGTTAGTTGACAGGGCTAAACCGAAGTCAGAGCCAATACCGAAGCATTTAAGAATTAGGTGTCTGTTTCAGTGTATCGGAGGGCAATTGTCCGAAGCAGTGTACCAAAGCTTCGTCCCAAAAGGAAACATCATAATCAGCTGTTGGGGTCGGGAGCTATTAAGCACATCAAAGTGGCGAGTGATTAGGGTTCCATGGTTCTGGGGGTAATTTGGACGGGTTCTCTCTCTCTCTCTCTCTCTCTCTCTCTCTCTCTCTCTCATGACCTCGTGCGTGAATATGCCATCCATCAGTTAGAATTTTTGATTAATTTTGTGATGCGACCGAAAGCTTACAATTTATCCTGTTGGAAAATGATGAAATATTGCCAAGGACACTTCTTTGTTGTGTACGTGTATGCGTACATACAATTTTATACACACGCGTACACACATTTATACTGTGTGTATATGTAGTTCTTCACCTTTTAGTGACTTGTGTTATTACAAGATTTTTATGGATTGATATAATAATAATAATAATAATAATAATAATAATAATAATAATAATAATAATAATAATAATAATAAATCCTCATAGTAGCACGAGTCTTCAAATGGAGAAACAAATCCACAGTTATGTAAATGTTCATATATTTAAATTTAAAATTCCAACGATAGCTTTCGGGAATCTGTTCGGTTCCTCTTATCAATAAGATTGATAAGAAGAACATAACAGATTCCCGATATCTATCCTTGGAGTTTTAAATTTGAATATATGTACATTTACATAACTGTAGATTTGTTTCTCCAATGATAATAATAATAATACTAATAATAATAATAATAATAATAATAATAATAATAATATTTTATTAAAAGTAATGGCTACTTCAGCAGCATTACACTGGAGAAATGGTACGGTAGTGAGAGCCCGCAGCCCCGCCCCCAGGATAATATCAAGCTGTACTACAAAGCCTTCATGAGTTCCCATTACCGTGAAGAAGAGGACGCCATTAAGAAAATTATTTCTGATAATGTATCCCCGACTGACGACACCAAGAATATCGACTTAATCATATATTACCAGAATCGGAGGACGCGCGATCTTATTATGAAAAATAACCCCTCTCCACAGGTACGAGAACCCCTGAAGCAGACGCATGTAGTGTACCAGTATACATGCCCAGTCCGCGAATGCAGCGGCGCCTACTTAGGTATGACTACCATGCGACTGTCGAAGAGACTCTCGTGCCACGCCCAAGAGGGGGCTATAAAGAATCACTCCCGCACCAAACATCACGAGGCCATCTCCCGAGATGTCATCATAAAGAACACGAAGATCATCGGGAAGGCCCCTGATGCCCGTCGGTTGCGCCTGCTGGAGGCGCTCTCATCCAGCAAATAAAAACCTACACTGAATACGACGCAGGAAGAATTTCTCCTCCCTACGAGTATGAGAAGACCTGCCACCAACAATGACACCATCGATCATGACAACTCTATGGATGACAACGCCCCCGAACGAGGTACTTCCTGCAGCCGATGGAAATCAAAGTAGCCGTGACGTCCACAGCGTAGCGCAACGCCCATCAATGTTACAGCGCCGCTTAGGAGGTCCAGGCGGCTGCAGGATATGCTGCAACGCAACCATCGGCTCGAAGAAAGTGGCTTGAGACCTGGCTCAGGCAGCCAATGAAAACAAGACTCACCGCCACCAGCCAATAGGAGACAAGCATGGGGCAGACCCCCTGCTGTCAACCACAGATATAAGGAGGACGGACACCGCACCAAGCCAACGTTACACGTTACGTCATCCTTTGCGCTATACTATTGGTCGTTTATATAACTCGAGCAGCTCGCTTTGTCGAAGTTAAAACGATGGCTGAAAAGCGGCCGTCGTCTCCTGGCTCCCAGCAGGGCGACCCGCCCCTCCTCGACGATCAGGGCTTCCAGAAAGTCCAGAAAAAACGGAAAAAAGCCCTCAATACCGTCATCGACCTTCCTACACTTTCGACGCCTCCAGCACCTACCATGACGACTCAGGCACTTCCTAGATTCAAGGCAACATCCCAAGAACACCAGACATCGTATGCGGCCGTCCTAGCACTGGAAAAAAAATACCCCAATGCACAACTTCAAGCCCGACCGAATCTGAAAGGGGAATTTATTATTACCCCGAAGGATAAACAGTCAGCAGACCTCCTGAAAAACGATCCCTTATGCCTCCTATTGGACCCAGCTGATAAGACAACGAAAGCAATGATTTGCAAAGTCCCGAAATATGTGACTATCGAACGGATTCTCGAAGTACCAGGCGTATTGACTGCTTCACGTTGCAAAGTGAAGAACAGAGATGGAACTGAAGAAGAAACCCAGAAAGTCGAAGCTACGTTTAGAGGCAAAATTCCAGACTTCATCAGCCTTGGGATCCTCGGAAACTATAAGACCGAAGCCTTTATCCCCGAACCTCTCAGGTGTTTCAAGTGCCAGAGGTTTGGGCATCACAGGAGAGAGTGCACGGCTCAGCATGTGTGTGGAATCTGCAGCCAGAAGCATGAGACCGACGTTTGCCTCAACACATTCAAGGCAAAAGGCCACACTGTTGCCCGATGCCCAAACTGCCATCAGTCTCATCATGCATGGTTCAAGGGGTGCCCTGTCAGACTGGAAAAATCTGGAGGATGAAGGGCATTTCCCCACCGGCCAGCAAGACCTCGAGAACGACAACCATCGCCCTCAAGACGACCACCATGTCAACCACGTATCGATCCAAGAACTAACCGACCACCTCCACCACAAGCTCCTCAACCTTCCCCTGCAGAACACCCCAAACCTCGTCATTATATCCCAAACCCCTCATCCTTTCCTTCCCTCCAACCTCCAATTCCCAAACCCCTTCCAACCCCCCCGACCCCTAAGGATATTCCCTCAACCCCTCAGTCAATCCCCCCCACCCCTCAGGTTATTCCCCCCGCCTTCGCATCGCCGACGACGTCGACTCCTGCTCGTGTTGAAGCAGGAACTCAGACAGAACAACCAAAACAACCAGTTGAAGATATGCAGGTCGAGACAATCACAGAAGCTCCCGCTTTGTATGCCGAAGCTGGAACACAAACAGAGGAGTTCCCAGTTAAGCAAGACATGGGAATCCAGACCTGCAAACCGAAACTCAGATCAGTCGCCTCTGGAAGTGAATTCCGGTTCGTAGGAGAACAAGGAATTCACAAGCTCCTGATGACCATTGACGAATTCAGTGACTTCTTAAATAGAGCTCTCGCCGATAATCGCTACTTTAATGAACGACTTTTTGGAGAGATCTTCGAAGAAGCCCTCAATTTTGAGATCTCCCTTCCAGATGACTTCCTCCAATCAGAATTTCGTTTCAGGACTCCTGAACAGCATATAATTATTGAGCTATAGAACGATCATCAAACTGTTTCTCTGAGCTCGTCCACGTTCTGTTGGACCTAGAGAGCAGTCTCCCAGATGACCTCCTTCGTGAGAAGTGCTGTTTGTAGCATTAACTGCTTTTTCTTTTACTAAACAATCCTCCTTTCCCCTCCGTTTTTCGGCCGCCTAACGTCTAACGACCGAATATTTCAACTGTCACTCTAACTACCGCTTAAGCTGTTGTTTACTTTTGTTTTGCTTTCTCTAGAACTTATAATATTTCGTTTTTCTCTCGCCGAATCTCTATTACTAACGATCGGTGCTCTTATTCTAATTTCTCGTAAGTGAAATATGGTACTTGAACTCCATAGATTAATGTGCTTTTTTTTTCCGTTTTTCTACGACATTAAAACTTTTCGATTTCATTACTGGCTATCTCCGACTCGCCAGGACTCGCTACTATCGATCTTTATCTTCTACTAATGGGTACCTTAGGGTTTAAAGGGGTTTGTAACCTTGCCTGTTCACCTTTCCTTTCCTTTTCAAATCATACCATTTCACGTGCACAACCCATAGAATCATAAATAAAGGCTCACCTCATATCCTTAAAAAATCACCTTTCCACATCCAAAAAATTCAAATGACCTACGGGCTGCTCTATGAGCAAGAGCCCGTGCTGGCATAAAGCCAGCTTAATACTCCAACAACAACAACAACGCACCAAGACACAGTTACGTATTTTCGTGCACAGGCACGTTACGTAACTCTCGTCAATTTAAACCTATAATTTTGACAAGTATGGCCTCTAAGAGACCCCTTTCGCCCGGTAATCCCAGGGAGGACCCGCCCTTGGAGGACGAGCAAGGAAGAAACAGAAGAAGATTTTGCCACCAACTTCGACCAATAATAACCTGCTCCCTACGAATTCAGCACCGAATACGGCGAGTTATGTGGAATTTCCAACACTTCCGAAGTTTAAAGCTGTCACAATCGAGGGCCAGACTTCGTATGCTGCAGTCAGGGCCCTTGAGAAAAAATATCCAGAAGCCAACCTCATAGCCAGACCGAATTTAAGGGGAGAATTTATAATTACTCCCAAGGACCAAAAAGCTGCTGAACTACTGAAGAAAGACAACCTGTGCCACCTACTTGATCCTGCTTCAAAAATAAGCAAGGGTGGGGATGATTTGCAAAGTTCCCCACAAATACATCACTATCGAAAGAGTCCTCGAGGTTCCCAACATCATGGAAGCCAAGAGATGTACTGCAAAAGATGGACAGGAAACTCTAAAGATAGAAGCGACCTTCAAGGGCCAAATTCCAGCTAGGGTCAGCCTTGGGATTCTTGGCACTTACGAGACTGAAGCCTTCGTACCAGAGCCTCTGAGATGCTTCAAGTGTCAGAGGTATGGACATCATAAAAATGAATGTAAATCAGAACACATCTGTGGAGTGTGCAGTGCAAAACACGAGACAGAAGTGTGCTTGAAAAAGTACAAGGAAAAGGGCCACACAGTTGCCCGATGCCCAAACTGCAGCCAGCAACATCATGCTTGGTTTAAGGGATGCCCAGTCAGACTGCAGAGGATTTGGAAGGCGAAGGGCATCCCTCCTCCACCTGCAAGACCTCGGCAACCATCACCGACCAGGAAACCTCCCAGCAACCCCAGGTTCGATCCTAGAACGAACCTACCTCCTGTACCACAAACCACCCAACCTTCCTCCCAACCTCCTCAATCCCGGCACTACATACACCCCCTCATCCTCTCCGTATCGCCAAACTCCCGCCCCTCTACCTCCTCCCCTTACTCCCCCAACCCCTCAGGTAACCCCCCTAACCTCTGCATCGCCGAAGACGTCGATTCCTGCTCGTGCCGAAGCAGGAACCCAGACAGAAGACGCAGTTGAAGAAGAAATGCAGATAGAGACATCGACTGTAGCTCCTGTTTTGTATAAAGAAGCAGGAACACAAACAGAGGAGTTTGTAGCTAAGGATAACAGCGAAACTCAGACCTGCAAATAAGAATATAGAACTGCGAACGTCGGAAACGAATACTTCCTCGTAGGAGAATATCAAATCAGAAAGTTCCTGCTGACCTACGAGGAGTTTGAGGCATTTTTAAATAGAGCCATCTTCAATAACGACAGTGGCAGTGGTCATCAGCTGTTCTCTGAGCTCGTCCACGCTCTGTTGGACCTAGAGATCAGTCTCCCAGATGACCTCCTGTTAGAAGATTTTAGATACAGATCTCAAACATAAAGATCGCCGCTACATGAAAAGTGCTGTTTATAGCATTAACTGCTTTTTCTTTTACTAAACAATCCTCCTTTCCCCTCCGTTTTTCGGCCGCCTCACGTCTAACGGCCGAATATTTCAACTGTCACTCTAACTACCGCTTAAGCTGTCGCTTATTTTTGATATCCTGTTTCTAAAACTGATAATATTTCGTTTTTCCTTCGTCGTTCCCTATTGCTAAACG
>NC_061090.1:60620149-60640149 GCF_015104395.2 Macrobrachium nipponense | reverse complement strand
ACTCTCGCCGTTCAGACACATTCCCAGGTTCGTGGCTTCGTGTAAACCCGTGTAGCGAACGCACCTCCTTCTGTTCAACCAGGACGTCCAGGAAGGGAAGACGGCCATCACGGCTATATTCGATGGTAAATCGTAAACGGCTGTTGGTGTGGAAGGCTTGACGTATTTCCTCGATCTCCTCCCTCGTTCCTGCTTGGATGAAAGTGTCATCTATATATCTTACGTATATAGATGGCTTCCTAATGCTCCTAAAGACACGCTCCTCCACCATGCCCATGTAAAAGTTCGCAAACAGGACCCCGAGGGGGGATCCCATCGCTACACCATCGATTTGTAAGTACATATGGCCATGGTGGTTAATGAAGGGAGCCTTCTTGGTGCATATTTCCAGCAGAGAGCGAAGGGCGTGTTCGGGGATATTCAGCGGGTCGGTGGATGGGTCTCTGTAGACACGTTCAAGGATCATTTCGATGGTTTCATCTACAGGAACGTTAGTAAACAGCGACTCTACACCGACCCGCTGAATATCCCCGAACACGCCCTTCGCTCTCTGCTGGAAATATGCACCAAGAAGGCTCCCTTCATTAACCACCATGGCCATATGTACTTACAAATCGATGGTGTAGCGATGGGATCCCCCCTCGGGGTCCTGTTTGCGAACTTTTACATGGGCATGGTGGAGGAGCGTGTCTTTAGGAGCATTAGGAAGCCATCTATATACGTAAGATATATAGATGACACTTTCATCCAAGCAGGAACGAGGGAGGAGATCGAGGAAATACGTCAAGCCTTCCACACCAACAGCCTTTTACGATTTCCCTCCGAATATAGCCGTGATGGCCGTCTTCCCTTCCTGGACGTCCTGGTTGAACAGAAGGAGGGTGCGTTCGCTACACGGGTTTACACGAAGCCCACGAACCTGGGAATGTGTCTGAACGGCGAGAGTGAATGCCCTGAACGCTATAAGGACACCACCATCAGCGCCTACGTCAGGATAGCTCTTTCCCATTGTTCAACATGGGCACACCCAAATAAGGAGATGGAACGTGCAGCCCAGGTCCTAGTAAACAACGGACACACCAACCGAAGCATCCAAAACGTCCTCAGGAGAGCATGGAAGAATGGTACCTACAGGAACCCCCGCCCAGACCCCCAGCAGAAAATTAATTTTTTCTACAAGGGCACCTTCCATCGGCGGTATAAAGAAGACGAGCGAGCCCTACGGGAAATAATCAGGAATCACGTTTCCCCGACCGACAACAACAAGCACATCAACTTGATCGTATTTATACAAGTAAAAAAAACATGCAGTCTTATTATGAAAAATAACCCCGCACCGTTGCAGGATCCCTTGAAGAGACGAACGTCATTTACAGATAACACGTGCCCAATCCGAGGATGCCTCGGAACTTACATCGGGATGACGTCAATGCGCCTCTCCAAGAGGATCTCCGCTGTCACGCGCAGGAAGGAGCGGTATTGAATCATGCAATGACTGCCCATAATAAAAGAATCCGAACAGCAGCGTGACATCGTCGGTAACTTCGAGGTTATCGACCAGGCACCCGATCTACGTCGTTTGCGAATCTTAGAAGCGCTGCACATCGGGAGGGAGAAGCCCAGTTTTGAACATCACACAGGAGACCTTCCTCCTCCCCACCGCCGTCAGGAGAGGCAGCAGACACCGCCCCACAACGACCATCGCACCAGAGGGATCCTGAGGATGATAGAAGCATTAGATCTCATCCTGAGGACGTCCCTAGTAACCCTGAGGGTGATCGCAGCTCAAGCTCTCGCCCTGAGGACGACCTGGTAGCACGCCCTTCGAGGGGACCTCCACCATCACCAATAAGGATGAGGCTCCGCCCACGAAGAGGACAGCCAACCAGCAACGGGCCCCCTGATGACATCGCTCGTGACGTCACAGGTATTGCCAATGAAAAGTGAGGTACCTGTTTCTTCAAGCCAACCGAATGCAATAAATAGCGTGAATACATCTGACACAGACCATTGCACTCAGCGATCCCGTCCCGAAGATGGCCAAACGAGGTGGCCGAAACATGTAGACGCCTTGGAAAACAGAAAGAAGAAATAACAAGAAATACCGGATAGACCCTGACGACTACCGCCTGTTCCCGACCTACGAAACCCACCTGTATACCTGTTGACGACCCCAGCCTGTCCCTGATAACCAGTTTTGCTTTTGATAACACCAGCCCGCCCGAAATTTCCGTTGACGACCTACAGCACGATGAACATTGGACAGCTGCTTTATAACACCAGCGTGCCAGAAAGGAAAATCATAAGGAGAATTGAAAGAATATTGTACAAAATCAATTCTGTGAATTCTGCCATTATTTTAATAAACTTGTTTGAGAAAGAAGGTCTGTTTCCAGCGTACAATAATAATAATAATAATAATAATAATAACAATAATAAAAAAATAATGCCACCTAATCGCAGGCCATAATCGACCGTAGGGGGATTTAATTGCTCATGACAAAGGTTCAGATGACTTATTACTAATTCTCCCTCTCTCTCTCTCTCTCTCTCTCTCTTTCTAATTCGAGGGTAAGGGTTGTCTATCCTCTACTGAGTCAGAATTATTATACGTAAGATTAATGCAATGACATTAAACGTAAGGTAGATGTCTTCTGTTTGTCCAAAAGGTTATTTGAGTTGGAAGCCTTTCAGCTTTATGGTGACTCGAAGTTTTATAAGTATTTGTATATATATATATATGATATATATATATATATATATATATATATATATATATATATATATATATATATATATATATATATATATATATATATATATATATATATATATATATATATATATATATATATATCAATTCTACCTGCAATAAACTCTACGGGATAATACCCGACAATTTGACTACCATCCAACTGGAATTTTTTACCAATAAAAATCCAATCGGCTTTGACTATTACATAATTGAGATATGTCAACCTTCGGTTTGCGTTTGCTCACCAGTTTAAGCAACAATGAGAAAACAATAATTAGAAAAATAGAGAAAACCTTTATCAAATTAATGCAGCTGAGGCAGCAATCACTTTTAATAAAATAATAATAATATTGCAATATTTATCATATATATATATATATATATATTATATATATATATATATATATATATATATATATATATATATGATAAATATTGCTATTATTATTATTATTTTATTAAAAGTGATTGCTGCCTCAACTGCATTATTGATTTGTAAAGGTTCTTCTCTATTTTTCAAATTATTTATATATATATATATATATATATATATATATATATATATATATATATATATATATATATATATATGATAAATATTGCTATTATTATTATTATATTATTAAAAGTGATTGCTGCCTCAGCTGCATTAATTTTATAAAGGTCTTCTCTATTTTTCTAATTATGTTTTCTCATTGTTGCTTTGTTAAACTGGTGGAGTAAACGCACCGAAGGTTGACCTATCTCAATTATGTAATAGTCAAAGCCGATTGGATTTTTATTGGTAAAAAATTCTAGTGGAGGTAGTCAAATTGTCGGATATATCCCGTAGAGTTTATTGCAGGTAGAATTGATATTGTTGGGCCGCAACGTTTCGTCTGAAAACCCTCAGACTCCTCTTAGGCGGAGGTGGGTGAAGGACTGAAGTGAAAGGGTGAGTCTTTCTGCTTTTATTGTGGCGGTGTAGGGGGGGGCCTTTCGTGCCGCTGCCTTTTCATTGGCTAGTGAATGGGGAGCTGCTTTATGATGGGCAGCCTGGCTGCGGGCTGAAGCCAGCTCCTGAGCACATGCTCTACAGGGGCGCCGATCTTCTCAGCTGCATACCATCATGCCGGGCTTCATTTTGATTGGTCAAAGGCCGCATGACGTCACTGCTGGTATTATTCATGGTTTTAATGTAGTCTTCCGTGTTATTTTCTTCTTGAATTGGGGCGTTGTCGTGCGGCGATATGGTGAAGTTTGCCGTTACTGGTGCGTTCTGTCGCATGTAGGTCGGGAGCAAAAAGGCTTCCTGTATCGTATTCATGGAGGGCTTTTGCTCCTGGATGAGTAACACCTCCAGAAGGCGCAGACGGCGAGGGTCGGGTGCTCTCCCTATTATCTTAGTGTTGCGGATAATACAGTCACGGGAGATTGTGTCTCGGTGGATGGTGAGGGAATGATTCTTGATAGCCCCTTCTTGGGCATGACTGGAGATTCTCTTCACAAGATGCATAGTAGTCATTCCATTGTACTTCCCAGGTATCCTCAGGTTGGCATATGTATTGGTATACTACGTTCGTCTGCTTGAGGGGGTCTCCTGATGGCTGTGAGGGGTTATTTTTCATGATTAGGTCTCTTGTTTTTCTGTTTTTGTAGTATATTATAAGGTCCACCATCTTGCCTTCTTCAATGGGGAGGATGTTCTCACTGATGATCTTCTACATCGACTTCTCCTCGATGTTCTTGGTGGGCCAGGTTGTGGATCTTCTTCCTCATTTGAGTACCATTTTTTTAGGGCAGTGCACACTTCTCGGTTGATGAGCTTATTTGGATATCCATTGTTCACGAGCATCTGTGAAGCTCTATCAAGCTCGAGGTGTGTGTCCTGCCAGGTAGAATAATGGGAGAGGGCCCTTTTCACAAAGGCCCTGACGGTAGTGCTCTTAAACCTGTCAGGGCACTCGTTATCCCCGTTGAGGTACATTCCTAAATTTGTCTTCTTCGTGTAGCCAGAAGTGCGGAGACCGTCTTCTGTCTTCGTTATAAGGACGTCGAGGAAGGGGAGCCGATCGTTGGTGCTAAACTCGACTGTGTAGTTTAGCATGCTGCATTGCTGGAATCGGCGACGAAGGGCTTCTACCTCAACCGGTTTCGACTTGCACGAAGATATCATCTATGTAACGGGTGTAATTGCAGGGGTGCTGGCTCTGGGTGTGATGGTAATTGCTTCATAGCAAAGAAAGATAAAGGAAAGGAGAACGCATTTTCGAGAAGTTCGGCAGCAAGGAGGCTTTCGCGCCACTGTTGGAGGTGCCTATGCTTGCGGCTATTCTAGAATCGGCAGGAGTGTTGTGGATCTCATCGGGACGTGAGAAACGCCGCGATTTCTGACGCAATACCTCGTCTAGATTCATCTAAGAAGTTCTAGAAATCCCTGGAGTCGGTGACATTCGCCGTAGGCTCCGCACCCAGAGTGCCGTATAAATACGACGAACGAACTTTGGAGAGCAGTGATCGTAAGAGGAAGAGATCGCAAGAGAGAGGGATCACCAGTTAGTAAGAGCCACAGATCAGATTATCAGTGAGAGATCAACAGCAGCAGAGATCTTCCGTGAGATACGAGAAAAAGGAACCGACGAAGTATCAATCAAAAGAAGAGTTGTTCGTGAGTTGGTTGGATATTGGTCTAGTCGTCTTCAGGTGTGGTCTACCGTGTTATCTCGACGTCGAGCAGACTTCAGAGAAGAAAAGGTCCTGTTACAGGTGTTGGGGAATTCCTTCCTTACAAGAAGATTAGTTTCTGCAATACGGAGTCAAGAGGACGTCCTCAATCGCCGATCTACTTTTATGAAGCCAGCGCGTCGAATTGCCAAATCGATTAGCAAGTATTTTAATTGCCTCGCTATTCCCCCAGTTCATGCAGTGTAAGATTCTATCTTTTTATGTAAATAGGAGATACCATTCTGCATTTACCTTTGTTAGTAAGCTTGTAAATAAACCTTTGTTGTGTTAGTGTTTCTTTCTATATTCGTATCCCCAGTTTCAACTGTTTGTGTTGATAATTTTTTTTTTATTATTTCATATCGAACCTGAAGCGGACCTCCCTCAGAGGCCGTAACATTGTGTCGACCCTTTCCAGGATATTTTGACACCGTAACATTGTCTCTGAGATCTCGGAGTCCATAACACTGGGCGAAGACCCTCCCTTCTACAGCGCCCATATAGAAGTTGGCAAAGAGGACTCCCAGAGGAGAGCCCATGGCAATGCCATCTCTCTAGCGGAACTTCTGTCCTCGGTGGGTGGTGAAGGGGGCCCTCTTTGTACAGATGTCCAGCAAGGTGCCCAAAAAGGCTTCTGGGATATTGAGTGGGGCCGTCGATGGGTCTCGGTAGACATGATCCATGATGATGTCAATGGTCTTGTCGACGGGAACGTTGGTAAATAGGGATTCTACGTCGAGGGATGCTATGATGCCAGTGCCAGGGGAGTCAGGCTATAGCGGCTTGGGATGTAGGGAGTCAAAATATGATTGAGGCGCTTAGCTAAGGCGTAAGTCGGGGCGGTCGTCTGGCTGATAATTGGGTGGAGAGGGTTGCCTTCCTTATGGGTTTTCCCGTTCCCGGTGGACTGTGTTGGTTGCCACATTGATGATACTGATGACACGGTTGGCGTCCCTTTTTTATGTCTTCTGTGGCTTCCGTGTGAGAAGTTCAAACTTTGAGGAGTCGGACAGGATAGCATCGAGCTTCTCATGGTATTCCTTCGTTTTTATTAAGACAAAGGTGGCTGTCATCCTTGGCCTTCAACTCCTTGGCTGCTTCCATCATCTCTCGGGTGAAGATGCCACTGGTGTGTTACTCTCTCTCCGTGAGGGCTTTGGTGAGCAGGAGGGGCTGGAGGCGTTACTCATCCAGGAGCAAAAGCCCTCCATGAATACAACGCAGGAGGCCTTTTTTTCTCCCGACCTGCATGTGACAGAATACACCAGTAACGGCAAACTTCATCATATTGCCGCACAAAAACGCCCCAATTCAAGAGGAAAATAACACGGAAGACGACATTGATACCATGAATAATACCAGCAGTGAGGTCACGCAGCCTTTGACCAATCAAAATGAAGCCCGGCATGATGGTATGCTGCTGAGAAGATCGGCGCGCCTGTTGAGCATGTGCTCAGGAGCTGGCTTCAGCCCGCAGCCAGGCAGCCATCATAAAGCAGCTCCCCATTCACTAGCCAATGAAAAGGCAGCGGCATGAAGCCCCCCGCTACACCGCCACAATAAAAGCAGACGGACTCACCCTCTCACTTCAGTCCTTTACCCACCTCCGCCTGAGAGGATGTCTGAGGTTTTTCAGACGAAACGTCGTTGCCCCACAAAAAGAATAGAAAAGAATAGAATTTAATATAAATTCTACCTGCAATGCACTCTATGGGATATACCCGAAAAGTTTGTACCCCCTACCCCCCTGGAATTTTTTCACCAATAAAATCTAATCGGCTTTGGACTATTACATAATTGATATATGTCAACCTTTGGTGCGTTGCTCACCGTTTAAGCCAACATGAGAAAACAATAATTAGAAATATAGAGAAGAACCTTTTATAAAAATTATTGCAGCTGAGGCAGCAATCACTTAATAAAAAACATGTTTTAAAAGAGGGTTTACTTACGCATATTATTATTATTATTATTATTATTATTATTATTATTATTCTTATTATATTATTATTATTATTTATTTATGGAAGGAGACCCTCTTTCAAACAAAAAGTTTTTATTGAAAGATATTGCTGCATCAGCTGCATTCAACTTGTAAATAGTTTTCTCTATTTTTCTAACAATAGCTTTCTCTCTGCTACTACAACTGGCGAGTATTGCGCCGATATTACTCATCAGGAGGAGTCAATTTCGGGGATATTGCTTAAAATTTATTTATTTGTCACAGTAAATGAACAAATAAAAATATAAGTCGATCTAGTGGCCAACGTTTCTCTCGGTATCATCCGAGCATGATCACGGCAGTGGGTCGGAGTAGACTGTAGGTGTTGTCAAGATCTACTCAATATATAGCGCAGGTCAGTAGGGGGTCAACCGCGAGCTGCGTTTTCATTGGCTGGTGGCGCAATGCGCTCCAGCTATTGGTTGAAGAAGTTTTCTTCTTTCAACCAATAGCTGGAGCGCATTGCGCCACCAGCAATGAAAACGCAGCTCGCGGTTGACCCCCTGCTGACCTGCCGCTATATATAAACTTCTTTCAACCAATAGCTGGAGCGCATTGCGCCACCAGCCAATGAAAACGCAGCTCGCGGTTGACCCCCTACTGACCTGCCGCTATATATTGAGTAGATCTTGACAACACCTACAGTCTACTCCGACCCACTGCCGTGATCATGCTCGGATGATACCGAGAGAAACGTTGGCCACTAGATCGACTTATATTTTTATTTGTTCATTTACTGTGACAAATAAATAAATTTTAAGCAATATCCCCGAAATTGACTCCTCCTGATGAGTAATATCGGCGCAATACTCGCCAGTTGTAGTAGCAGAGAGAAAGCTATTGTTAGAAAATAGAAGACTATTTACAAGTTGAATGCAGCTGATGCAGCAATATCTTTCAATAAAACTTATTATTATTATTATTATTATTATTATGAAGAGGAACCCAATTAATATTGGACAAGCCTACCACCACAGGGCTCATTGACTTGAAATTCAAATCTCCCAAAGAATATTATGGTGTTGATTCGAAAGAAGCAACAGAAGGGAATGGGAAATCCAGAAAGAGGAGAACAGTTATTTAAAGAAACACAAATTAAATTGATAAATAATTAAAAATGTAAGTAAAGTATTTCCACCAGATTTATCCTGGGAACACCGCCCCTCCACCAGTCTTCCCAACGGACCCCACCCCTTACACCAACTTTCCCCAGGGGACCCTTTCCCCTCCACCAATCATCCCAAGGGACACCACCCCCCTGCACTAACCTTCCCCAGTGGACCCCTTCCCAACCAGCCTTACCAAGAGACCCCTCGCCCTCCACTACCCTCCCCACCCCCCAGGGGACCCCTTCCCCACCAATCTCCCCAGAGAATCCCTTCCCCCCCAATCTTTCTCAGGAAAATCCCCCCCCCCTCCAACAACCTTCCCAGGGGACCTCCCCCCTCCACCAACCTTCCCCAGGGGACCTCCCCCCCCTTCACCAACCTCCCCAAGAGGACCTCCCCACTCCACCAACCTTCCCAGGGGACCTCCCCCCTCCACCAACCTTCCCCAGGGGGGACCTTCCCCCCTCCACCAACCTTCCCCAAGGGGGACCTCCCCCCACCCCCTCCACAACCTCCCCAAAAAAAAGAAGACCTCCCCACTCCACCAAACCTTCCCAGGGGACCTCCCCCTTCCACCAACCTTCCCCCGGAGACCCCTTCCCCACCAAGAAGTCCTAATGGAAATTTTACTACCTCGTGAAAGGAAGGAGTTATGGAAGCCGTCAGCGAGAGTTCCTGCGTTTTGAATCGTGTTTCCGGATCGTTTGCTTGAGGAATATGACAGCAATTTCTGTAGTCTTGACGTTTCGCTCTCAGCGCTCAAACAGAAAATGGGAAATGGACTTTATCAATATTTATTGCGAGTGTTACGGTGCAGCATATCTTGGTGCTGGAGGCGGGTCCCTGTTTAAATAATTTTTAATGGGCTGTTGGGGTGATGTGCTGGGTAGCAAGTTATTATTATTATTATTATTATTATTATTATTATTATTATTATTATTATTCAGAAGATGAACCTTATTCGTACGGAACAAGCCCACCACCAAAGGGGCCATTGACTCGAAATTCAAGTTCCCAGAGAATATTATGGTGTCCATCAAGTACAGAGGAATGAGAAGGCAAAGGGAAGTACAGAAAGTAGAGATGAATAAACTAGTTAAAATGGATTAAAATGCAGGGGAATAGTATTAGGTTAGTAGTGCTTTGCATCTTGGCTTGAACTCCTCAAATTTCATTTGCACATCACTGTCAACAGCCATTTCTTGATTAATTAAGGCCTATTCTTTATCAATTTCTATTTTTGGAGATTCGTAGATGTATAGTTGATGATGACACTCAGTGTGGATTCTTCAGAAAATTCAAGGAATCTTTGTTTTTATTTAAAAATAACAAAGGCCTCTTTTTTTATAATGGAAGGTTAAACAGTTGGACAGAGTGCTGAAATAAGAGAAATTGTGAAGACTCTTTCCCCACCTCGAGATCGAACTCAGGTCTCCTAAATGAAAGGCGAGGGTGCTACCAACTGACCCACACCACTTAGTCCAAGTTGGTGGCACCCCTGCCTTTCATTTGAGATGCCTGGGTTCTATATCTTGATACGAGTCCAAAATTTTTTTTTCCTTTCTCTCTCTCTCTCTCTCTCTCTCTCTCTCTCTCTCTCTCTCTCTCTCTCTCACATATATTTTATATAGATATATATGTACATACATACATACATATACTATATATATATATATATATATATATATATATATATATATATATATATATATATATATATATATATATATATATAGTCTTATTCACATTACCGTGATTCATATACATTACATCGAGCTACAAATGTCCTTTAATATCTAATTCACTCTACATCTGGATTAATATATTTTCATATATGCTTAACCGAAGGGGAATTTTATTAGGCGATAATAGAATTGTCGGCGCCCAGGCACGAATCCAGTACACCATACAAATCCAGGAACGTCAGTGAAGCTTTTACCCACTCCACCACCGCAAGAGGCCTCTTGCGGTGGTGAAGTAGTTAAAAGCTTCACTGACGTTCCTGGATTTGTATGGTGTCCTGGGTTCGCGCCTGGGTGCCGACAATTCTTTATCGCCCCTAATAAAAATTCCCCTTCGATTAAGAATACATGAAAATATATTTATTCCGAGGTAGAGTGAATTAGATATTAAAGGACATTTGTAGCTCGATGTATATATATATATATTATATATATATATATATATATATATATATATATATATATATATATACATACATACATACATACACAAATAAATAAATAAATAAACCAACACTTCTATGATTTACTCCTTTCCCTTTTCACTAACACATCCTTTTCCGAACTGAGTCAAGTCAGCTTCCTCAGAGAGAGAGAGAGAGAGAGAGAGAGAGAGAGAGAGAGAACTGGAAGTTGGAATACCTCGAAGAGGAACTCGGCCGGCCATTCGCTGGCATTTACAAGCGAGAAGTTTTCGTTGATACGTTGACTCTCACGGAAAAATGACTTCCTGTGTGTTGCCTTTGCTGTCTGCTGGCAATTTCCCTCTCTCTCTTTCGTGGCTGTCTGCTGCTTCTGCTGCTGCCTACGTTTTTGCCTGGACTGTTGTTAGCTTGTCTTTCAGAACTTTTTTTTTCGTTCGTGTTTTGTTTGGCTTAAGCTAACGATGTTAGTGCGTCTTATTTCTCTTTTGTGCTTCCCTCTTTTACAGAGTTTAGTTTTAGTTCTCTGTAAAAGAAAACTATTGTGCCGACCTTGTCTGTCCGTCCGCACTTTTTCCCTCCGCCGTCAGATCTTAAAAACTATTGAGGCTAGAGGGCTGCAAATTTTTACGTTGCTCATCCACCCTCCAATCATCAAACATCCCAAATTGCAACACTTTAGCCTCAGTAGGTTTTATTTATTGTAAAGTTAAGTTTAGACATGATCATGTGTCGACAGTGCTATAAGACAGGCTGCCACCCTCCGTTACTGAAAGTTTCTTGGACCGCGGCTCATAAAACAATATACCGAGACTAAAGAAAGGTAGATCTATTGTTCATGGCCTTGATTATACGCTGTATAGGAAACTAGATTGCACCGAAAATAATTGGGTTCATTTTTTATTTTTTTTTAAATTTTTTTATCCTTTTCTTTATTCTGTTGATACGTGGATGACTTTCGTATTATACAGCTGTCCGTTTTTTTTAGGTTTAAAGAAAAGGTGATCAATCTATATTGAAGGTTTTATGATTAGAATTGAGACCTATTGTTTCATGAACAGAAAAGGCCCTCTTGATGATACACAGAATAATCGTTCTGCCATTTTGATTGACAAGTTTGAAAACAGACATAAAACTGAACAATTCATGGAAATGGGAAATATTCGGAGGTGAGCGTGAGCGAGGAGTCAAAAGCTAAACTTGAGCGTTTTTGAAAGAACTTCGAAATTCTGTTGTTGTCAACATGTCCCTCTATCTTCCTTTCAATTTCTCTCTCTATCTCTACCTGTTCATGTTCGCTCTCACCTATCTTGAAGATAGGCTACAAGGATAGACAGATATGCTTGTACATTAAACAAAGGTTATAAAGATAGACACATAGGGTTGTAAATGAGTAAATTAAGCAAAGGCTGTAAAGATAGACACATAGGGTTGTAAATTAAGCAAAGGCTACAAAGGTCAACATACATGGTTTTAAATTCAGGGAGGGCTGTAAAGACAGACACATAGGATTGTAAATTAAACAAAGGCTACAAAGATAAATATAGGGTTGTAAATTAAGCAAAGGCTACAAAGATAGACATAGGGTTGTAAATTGGTAAATTAAGCAAAGGGCTGTAAAGATAGACACATAGAGGTAAACAGACAGGGTAATAAATTATGCACGGTTATAAATGTAAACAAGGTTCTAAATTAGACAAAGGCTACAAATGTAAACAGATAAGGATGTAAATTAAGCAAAGGACACAAAGATCAACAGATAGGATTGTAGATTAAGGAAAGTTGGGTGGAAACCGCCCCCCCAAAAAAAATGGTGTTTGATGTCACTTTCAAATCCTAGAACGAAAACACGGGATACATTTGTTATACTTTTGTAATGTTTTTTTCTTTTCTTTTCTATAGGTTTCTGAAGGACCGGAGAGAGAGGTATAAATACATTTTTATTATTATCTCTCTCTCTCTCTCTCTCTCTCTCTCTCTCTCTCTCTCTCTCTCTCTCTCTCTTGTGATGTACGATTAAATTTGAAGTTAAACATGACTTGACAGCTGCCCCGGCATATTAATGTATGTTCGAGGCGCAACCATTTCGATAATTCAAAGAAGTAGATTTTGATATATATATATATATATATATATATATATATATATATATATATATATGTGTGTGTGTGTGTGTGTGTGTGTGTGTGTGTGACTGGTAAGTGTTTTGTTACAACAGAATTCCATCAAAATGAAAGGAACCCATATAAACACCAAAATATAGAAGGCAAGTTCTATATTTCAGAGAACTGCTTGCTGTCTCTCATCCTCAGGTAAGTAATGAATGAGGAAAGTCACAGAATAGGTGGTATATATTTATGCCAAAAGATCCATCCACAGGTGAGCCGTTTATCAGTTGGGGTGACTTAGTAAAACGGCTACCTGTGGATTGGTCTCTTGGAATAATACCTCCTTTTCTGTAACTTTTCTCGTTTATTGCCTACCTGAAGAGAGAGACAGCAGTATGTGAAATATAGTAGTTACTTTCTATATTTGGTGTTTTTATATATATATATATATAAATATTATATATATATATATAGATTATATATGTTATATGTATATATATATATATATATATATATATATATATATATATATATATATATATATATATCTAATTGCATATACTTCCTTGTTTTGTGGAAATGTTATCCCAATTCAGTTACACAATTCTCTCTGACGCTTCCAAAAGTAAAATTACCAACGCTTGTGTTAATGACGTTGATAAATTAATGGAAAGATTGGTTTCAAGGAAGTTGTAATTGGTAGAATATCAATTTTCAACGCGAATATACGAGTACGGTTAGCGCGAATCTAAACTCAGTTCATATTCAGACTATTTTTTTTTTTTCAAGCGACAGGGAAAAAAAAGTACACTGGAATATGTGCTGCATATTGGATTCCGTGTAAAATTTTAATTGACCTCCTGCTCTCCTGCCTTGCTTTTGCAAAAAAAAAAAAAAAAAAAAAAAAAAAAAAATGGAGAAGTGAAATGGAGAGTTTGTGTTTCGAAAATGAACCCTTTGGATTTGGGCAGGACTTTCAGAGAGAGAGAGAGAGAGAGAGAGAGAGAGAGAGAGAGAGAGAGAGAGAGAGAGACAGAGAGAGTATGATTGATAACACCTGTGTATCATGTTTTATGCTCAATAATTATTTTTATAAGATCTCTAATAAAAAATACTTCTATATAATCCAGAACTATTGCATAAATCCATCTACACAGAGAGAAGAGAGAGAGGAGAGGAGGAGACCGAGAGAAGAGAGAGAGAGAGAGTTTTTTATTTGCTCTTCAACACAAAGAAGTAACGAAAAATGTTTATAGCACATTATGCTAGACAAATCAACATTAATCTTTTCCGTTTCAGTAGCCAGCAGAGAGAGAGAGAGAGAGAGAGAGAGAGAGAGAGAGAGAGAGAGAGAGAGAGAGAGAGAGAGAGAGGGAGGGAGAGAGAGAGATCCACTTTGAGAATAAGGTGATTTATACTATGCAATAAAATCGCATGAATATTAACTTTCCAGTAACATACGCTTAGTTGTACTGATTTTATTTTCTGGCTACTAATAGGGATCCTTATTGTTCTTAATCTCTGAATGAAATAGATGAAAAGGCTTACTTTATTAATAATAACAATAATACTTTGTTTTGAATATGAATTCTTATACATTATTTTTTTTTAAATGCGGTGCCACAATGCAGCGCCGGATAACATGAAGGCAGGGCAAACCCAGTTTTAAGAAAATTGAAAAAAAAAATCTTTTTTTCGGTGTATCACAGTCATTTTATTCGACTGGGTGATTTTTATAGTGTGGGGTTTCGTGTTGTATCCTGCCTCCTTAGCGTCCATCACTTTTCTCACTATGCGTGCTGTTTCGAGGACCACACTCGTCTGCACGAGTCCAGGAATTACTTCAGCCTCTAGTTTTTCTAGGTTCCTTTTCAGGGATCTTGGGATCATGCCTTGTGTCCCTATGATTATGGGTACAATTTCCAATGGGATATCCCATATCCTTCTTATTTCTATTTTCAGGTCCTGATACTTTATTATTATTATTATTATTATTATTATTTATTATTATTATTATTATTATTATTATTATTATTATTATTATTGTTGTTGTTGTTGTTGTTCACGAACATTAACCTACATATGGAACAACTCCACCACAGGGGCCACTGACTTGAAATTCAAGCTTACAAAGAATATTACAGCGTTCATTTGAAAGAAATAGCAGGTGCTAACAGGAAATACAGAAAGAAAAGATCATTTATTAGATATAAAAAATAAATTGACAGATTAATAAATAAATCGATAAAAAATGTAACTAAATCATTAGAACTATCCTAATACTATTCTCCTTAGATTTTGATACATTTCTCCTACTTATTCATTCATTCATTTTTTTTAATAAGTTAGATCTATTCTTTCTGTATTTCCTTTACATCCGCTTACCTTTTCCTAATAAAGACCTCCATATTCTTTGGCACTTGATTCCCATGACAAAAGTACTGCAAAAGATGGATGCTGGCTACCAACTCAAGAAAAGAGGCAACAGAATTAACCATCTGATGTTCATGGACGACATCAAGCTGTATGGTAAGAGCATCAAGGAAATAGATACCCTAATCCAGACTGTAAGGATTGTATCTGGGGACATCAGGATGGAGTTCGGAATAGAAAAATGTGCCTTAGTCAACATAGAAAAGGGCAAAGTAACAAGGACTGAAGGGATAATTCTACCAGATGGGAGCAATATCAAACACATAGATGAGACGGGGTACAAATACCTGGGAATAATGGAAGGAGGGGATATAAAACACCAAGAGATGAAGGACACGACCAGGAAATAATATATGCAGAGACTCAAGGCGATACTCAAGTCAAAACTCAATGGAGGAAATATGATAAAAGCCATAAACACATGGGCAGTGCCAGTAATCAGTTACAGCGCAGGAATAGGGGAATGGACGAAGGCAGAACTCCGCAGCATAGATCAGAAAACTATGAAACATATGATAATACACAAAGCGCTACACCCAAGAGGGCAATATCTGAAAACCAGTGAAGACGAGTGGCTCAAGAGTGCATGGGAAGAAGGACTGATAAAAGTAGACAAAGACCCAGAAATATACAGAGACAGGAGAATAACAAACAGAACAGAGGACTGTCACAACAAACTAATGCACGGACAATACATGAGACAGACTAAAGAACTAGCCAGCAATGACACATGGCAATAGCTACAGAGGGCAGAGGTCAAGAAGGAAACTGAAGGAATGATAACAGCGGCACAAGATCAGGCCCTAAGAACCAGATATGGTCAAAGAACGATAGATGGAAATAACATCTCTCCCATATTTAGGAAGTGGATTACCAAAAATGAAACCAAAAACCGCATAGCAAACGAATATCCGGCACTTGCACAGAACCAGTACAAAAAGAGGCATGATTCAGGAGCAAAAGTCCTCCACTGGAGCCTGTGCAAGAAACATCAGCTACCTTGCAGTAATACGTGGTACGAACACCAACCTGAAGGAGTGATAGAAAACGATCAGGCAAAGATCCTCTGGGACTATGGTATCAGAAAAGATAGGATGATACGTGCAAATAGACCAGACGTGACGTTGATTGACAAAATCAAGAAGAAAGTATCACTCATTAATGTCGCAATACCATGGGACACCAGAGTTGAAGAGAAAGAGAGGGAAAAATGGATAAGTATCAAGACCTGAAAATAGAAATAAGAAGGATATGGGATATGCCAGTGGAAATTGTACCCATAATCATAGGAACACTAGGCACGATCCCAAGATCCCTGAAAAGGAATCTAGAAAAACTAGAGGCTGAAGTAGCTCCAGGACTCATGCAGAAGAGTGTGATCCTAGAAACGGCACACATAGTAAGAAAAGTGATGGACTCCTAAGGAGGCAGGACGCTACCCGGAACCCCACACTATAAATACCACCCAGTCGAATTGGAGGACTGTGATAGACAAAAAAGAAAAAAATGATAATAATAATAAAAATAATACTTTATTAAAAGTAATGGCTACTTCAGCAGCGTTAAACTTGTAGAGATTCTTCTCTATTTTGCGAATAGCGGCTTTTTCCTTGCTACTTAAACAGGCTAGTAGCACGGAAAAAGCCGCTATTTGCAAAATCGAGAAGAATCTTTACAAGTGTAACGCTGCTGAAGTAGCCATTACTTTTAATAAAGTATGCTTGAGAGAGGGTCTGCTTCCTAAGTACAACAACAACAACAACAATAATAATAATAATAATAATAATAATAATAATAATAATAATAATAATAATAATAATAATAATAATAATGCATTCCTCTAAGATTCCTTTCCATTATTTATCTCGAAAAAAGGGCATTTGCTCAGATTAAATCTGACACAGCGACTAATGCAGTCCACGCAATAATTTAGACAGTGTAAGTGGTTCTGACGTTGACCTACGTGAGAGAATTGTTTCATAAAATTTTTCATATGAATTATGACTGCAAAAGTCTGGTGGAAAGGAGAATTGGCTAACATTGATCGTTTTGTATTGTCATTGTGTTTGACCATGAAAAATGAGTGCATATATATATATATATATATATATTATATATATATATATATATATATATATATATATATATATATATATATATATATATGCATATATATATATACACATATATATATCTCATAAGTATAAAAGGCCCATTAAAACACTCTGGCTTAAAGCTAAGGACTATATTTCGGTGGACTAACTTCCACCCTTACAAGTAGTGGAAGTTAGTCCACCGAAATATAGTCCCGCTCTGAACCAGAGTGTTTTAATGGGTCTTTTATTCTTGAGATGTATCCTGTTTTAACAGAAGAATTTATTTGCACAAACACACACACACATATATATAGTATGTATATATATATATATATATATATATTATATATATATATATATATATATATATATATATATATATATATCTTCACAAATATTATGCTTGCAACGGAGATACTTTCTTAACTGAGTTATGGTGGCATCCAACATAGCGTCAGTATATTTCTAATAAGATGGAAGTGATGTCTAACAGTTAGCTGAGTTTAGGCTTGAAGGGAAAAATCAACGTCCAACTTAATTAGTTTTAAATTCATTAAACCAGAATAATAACGCAAGGGAACTCTTAAGCACTACCTCCTTGGCGCCTTGTTTGCGTTCATTGACAAAGCAGTGGGTGCCACAAACCTCCAGGTTTATACTCTGAGAGAGACTCTTAAAAGCGAGTTAAAACAAACTGGTAAAGTGCCACAATTATACAGATTATATCCTGAGGATATCTCAAAGGTCATTCATGAAAGGGGAGTGACCGTGGGACAGCAGGGGGACATACTATAGTAGATTCACATCAACTGTGCATTTGATGTCTAGGCCGGTCGACGCTCCTGATTGGCTGTTGATAGGCCTATCACAGGGCTGGAAACTCTCAGTCTTTCTCGAGAGTTCACATGGTAGGATCTATGTTCCACCTCTCCTGAGGGAGACGTCTTTCAAAAGTATCCCTCAGGAGAGGTGGAACATGCATCCTGCCTATGTGAACTCTCGAGAGAAACTGGGAGTTTCCAGCCATGTGATTGGCTTATCAACAGCTAATCAGAGGCGTCATAAGGGACTGGCCTAGACATCAAATGCACGGTTGATGAATCTATTATAGTACACACACACACACACACACACACACACACTCTCTTGTTCTCTGCAATATGGAAAATGCATATGATCACTCCGGGTGTTACACTGGAAGGAGTAAAGTTTAAATAGATTACTGACAGCTGAGAGAGGTACAAGGAATTACAAGGATTAGGATGTCTCAAAGACTTGTTAGTCTATCCGAGGGGACATCGTGTGCTTCCTTATTTCTAGGAGCAGGTTTTACTGTTCGTTCACAGTATCCTAATGATTTTGTTGAGCCTCGTTAAGGCATTCAAGAGGATTAGAAAAGGAGAGGGAGTGGCTGGGGATCAGTGGTGGGGTAATACAGATGGAGAAGGTGTTGGTCGAAATTACTTTCCTAAACCACACAGTGCCTGAATTCCCAGGACGAGAAGTCTGGAATTTAGAGCCAGTTGGCGTCTTCGTCAGTAGGGACATCAACGATCGGCACTGATACGGCAACGCTTGTTCGGTTAACAATAGACAGAGGGAGGTTTCCTGTGGATGATGGATGGTGGGTGGGGGTTGGGGTGGTGTATCGAAAAGGAGTCTTGCTTTCTAGAGAGGTCTGCCCAGAACTGCTTTGTTTGACCTCTGACCTCCTCCTCCTCCTCATATGCCTTCAGTTTCCGGCCGACCTCCTCCTTGTATGCCTTAGTTCCCATGCATCCTCCTCCTCATATGCCTTTAGTTCCCACACGGCCTCCCCCTCATATGCCTTCAGTTCCCACGCGTCCTCCTCTCCATATGCCTTCAGTTCCCGATCGATCTCCTCATCGTGTGCCTTCAGTTCCCACTCGACCTCCTCGTATACCTTCAGGTCTTGCGCAACCTCCTCTTCATATGCCTCTCAGTTCCCGTGCGACCTCCTTCTCGTATACCTTCAGTTCCCGCTCAACCTCCTCCTCATATGCCTTCAGTTCCTGCTCGACCTCCAGCGTTAATGACCTTCAGGTCACCCATGCGACCATCCTCCATCGTATTGCCTTCAGTTCCCGCTTGATCCTCCATCGGTCGTGTTGCATGTTCAGTTTCCCAGCATGACCTATTCGTATGCCTTCAGTTCCCGACCTCCTCCTCATATGCCCTCAGTTCCCATGCGACCTCCTCCTCGTATGCCTTCAGTTCCCAGGCGACCTCCTCCTTGTATGCCTTCAGGTCCCGTGCGACCACCTCCTCGTATGCCTACAGTTCCCTGCAACCTCCTCTTCATGTGCCTTAGTTCCTGTGCGACCGGCTCCTCGTATTCCTACAGTTCCTGCGCGACCTCCTCCTCATATTCCTCCAGGTCCCACGCGACTTCCTCCTTGTATACCTTCAGTTCCCGCGCGACCTCCTCCTCCTATGCCTTCAGTTTCCACGCGACCTCCTCATCATATCCCTTCAGTTCCAGCGTGATCTCCTCCTCATATGCCTTCAGTTCCTGCGCGACCTCCTCCTCTTATGCCTTCAGTTCCCGGGCGACCTCCTCCTCGTATACCTTCAGTTACCGCGGTTTTGGCTTCGATTCGAGCCGGGCG
>NC_061090.1:60615149-60617649 GCF_015104395.2 Macrobrachium nipponense | reverse complement strand
GTACTTATATATATATATATATTATATATATATATATATATATAGTATGTATACATGCATACATACATACATACATACATACATACATATACGTATATCCCTTGCGTCATAGGTTAAAGGTGCATAAAAAAATATAGTGCAAAACTACCTGAATATACGGGATTTGATTTTCCAGAAAAAATGAGTTTCACATTTCCTCTTTTTCCTGTAATTGAAAAGAAAAAACTGTATATGCCATTCCGCCTTCAATATACTAATCTGCCGCCAGTATTTTTATTATTTCATCACTCCTTTCCATTTTCAGTTTCCATTTTCCATTTTGAACGCCTCCTCATCCATTGCCTCCGATATTTAATTTATATATTTATATGTACATACATACATACATACATATGAATATGAATGTGTATATATATATCTATATTATATATATATGTTTGTGAGTGTATGCATGTATGTATATGTGTGTGTACGTGTGTATGTATTTGTTCGTAAGAACGGATTCAAACTGATTTTCAGTGAGTAGCAAATTCTGCACTTTGTATTTCAACCACCATTTTCAAGTTCATTATTTAAGCCGTAGGTCCATTTGCTAGACTCGACTGGCTTTCGTTTAGAGTAAAAACAAAGATTTTTTTTTTTTAAGGATACTTAGAATCTGACAAGTATAAAAAAAAAAAATTCTGAATTAGAATGACAACAGGTACGAGAATTCAAGGTAAAACTTTCATCAATAAAATATGAAAGGGAGCGAGACGACGCCTTTCAATGTATTACTGTTGTAATAATGTTCTCCCTGCGTTGTAATACGTTTGTTTCTGTATTTGATGATTTATTCGTGTATTTTGTCTTTTCGATTAGTGAGCCCTCGTCTTTGTGCTTTTTATATCTCTCACGTCTTCCTTAACGAACACCGTCTTCTTTGGAAGCTTCAATATCAAGTCAGTGGCCCCTGTGGTCGGCTTAGCCCATTATTATTATTATTATTATTATTATTATTATTATTATTATTATTATTATTATTATTATTTTGGAATCTTGAATTTCAAGTCAGTGGCCCCCTGTGGTTGACTTAAGTCCAATAATAATAATAATAATAATAATAATAATAATAATAATAATAATAATAATAATAATATTCTTTGGAAGCTTGAATTTCAAGTCACTGTCCCCTTTGGTGGGTGTGGTTTATATGAATAGGGTTCATCTTCTGTATAATAATAATAATAATAATAATAATAATAATAATAATAATAATAATAATAATAATAATAATAATAAATAGGGAATACACAGAAAACGAGAAACGTTAGAAAAATGTACATGTATGACAAAGGTCACCGGAGGGGAAATCTTGTTATCGAATTATTAGACTTTATCTAAACCGCTTATGCCCTCTTGAGCATTGCCGTCTAGATGGTATCTAAACGCCAATGTCTTGAGCTGCTCGTTCTAGCGACGCCAGTAAGAATAATCAGTCAATCAATACGCGTCCTGGTGCAAAGCGAGCCAATTCGAATCATCAACAGGAAAATTGCAGTAACACTGCAAATGTCAAACTCTGTTTCAAACATATTTTATTCTTTTATTTTTCCAAATTTGGATATAGTAACATCTGTTGCACGTATTTGCTTCTGGAAATTCCCGTCCAGCTCGCAGAGTTGCTCTCGAACATTCTGGTTTTAAAACTAGTGTTTTTGTGGGGAACAGTTGGCTTTACTCTGCTTCAGAAAAATAGCGTGATGGAAATAATATTAACTTTGTCTCCTTTCGTTTCTATTTCAACATATGTGATAGGATTGTGCAGATTGTAAATTTTGCCTGCATCTCAGACATATACCATGAAACCTTTTTTCAATATTCAGTGGCAAATAGAATTCATTATGAATTTTGAAGTTATTTGCACTTTAGCTAAGCATATTACCTCGTTGGGACTGGAATTCCCATTGTGCATGTGCGACAAACATTATTATTATTATTATTATTATTATTATTATTATTATTATTATTATTATATATTTTATATATTATTTTTCTATCAGAAAAAAAATATAAAATCAATCACTTAATTCTGTCATTCTTTTAATAGTTTGCCTAAAGAGGGTGGGTCTTTTACCAAAATATATTATTATTATTTATTTATTTATTATTTTTTTTTTTTTTGCTCTATCACAGTCCTCCAATTCGACTGGGTGGTATTTATAGTGTGGGTTTCCGGGTTGCATCCTGCCTCCTTAGGAGTCCATCACTTTTCTTACTATGTGTGCCGTTTCTAGGATCACACTCTTCTGCATGAGTCCTGGAGCTACTTCAGCCTCTAGTTTTTCTAGATTCATTTTCAGGGATCTTGGGATCGTGCCTAGTGCTCCTATGATTATGGGTACGATTTCTACTGGCATATCCCATATCCTTCTTATTCTATTTTCAGATCTTGATACTTATCCATTTTTTTTTTTTTCCCTCTCTTCTCTTCAACTCTGGTGTCCCATGGTATTGCGAC
>NC_061090.1:60599561-60614649 GCF_015104395.2 Macrobrachium nipponense | reverse complement strand
GTTGTGGATCTCGTCGGGACGTGAGAAAAAAACGCCGCGATTTCTGACACAATACCTCGTCTAGATTCATCTAAGAAGTTCTAGAAATCCCTGGAGTCGGTGACGTTCGCCGTAGGCTCCGCCCCCAGAGATGCCGTTATAAATAAAACGACGAACGAACTTTGGTTTTGGAGAGCAGTGATCGTAAGAGGAAGAGATCGTAAGAGAGAGGGATCACCAGTTAGTAAGAGCCACAGATCAGATTATCAGTGAGAGATCAGCAGCAGCAGAGATCTTCCGTGAGATACGAGAAAAAGGAACCGACGAAGTATCAATCAAAAGAAGAGTTGTTTGGGAGTTGGTTGGATATTGGTCTAGTCGTCTTCAGGTGTGGTCTACCGTGTTATCTCGACGTCGAGCAGACTTCAGAGAAGAAAAGGTCCTGTTACAGGTGTTGGGGAATTCCTGCCTTACAAGAAGATTAGTTTCTGCAATACGGAGTCAAGAGGCGTCCTCAATCGCCGATCTACTTTTATGAAGCCAGCGCGTCGAGTTGCCAAATCGATTAGCAAGTAGTTTTAATTGCCTCGCTATTCCCCCACCCAGTTCATGCAGTGTAAGATTCCATCTTTTTATGTAAATAGGAGATACCATTCTGCATTTACCTTTGCTAGTAAGCTTGTAAATAAACCTTTGTTGTGTTAGTGTTTCTTTCTATATTCGTATCCCCAGTTTCAACTGTTTGTGTTGATAATTTTTTTTTTATTATTTCATATCGAACCTGAAGCGGATCTCCCTCAGAGGCCGTAACATTGGGGTGTCGACCCTTTCCAGGATATTTCGACACTGTAACATTGTCTCTGAGGATCTCGGAGTCCATAACACTGGGCGAAGACCCTCCCTTCTACAGCGCCCATATAGAAGTTGCAAAGAGGACTCCCAGAGGAGAGCCCATGGCAATGCCATCTCTCTAGCGGAACTTCTGTCCTTGGTGGGTGGTGAAGGGGGCCCTCTTTGTACAGATGTCCAGCAAGGTGCCCAAAAAGGCTTCTGGGATATTGAGTGGGGCCGTCGATGGGTCTCGGTAGACACGATCCATGATGATGTCAATGGTCTTGTTGACGGGAACGTTGGTAAATAGGGATTCTACGTCGAGGGATGCTATGATGCCAGTGCCGAGGGAGTCAGGCTATAGCGCTTGGGACGTAGGAGTCAAAATATGATTGAGGCGCTTAGCCAAGGCGTAAGTCGGGCGGGCGTCTGGCTGATATTAATTGGGTGGAGAGGGTTGCCTTCCTTATGGGTTTTCCCGTTCCCGGTGGACTGTGTTGGTTGCCACATTGATGATACTGATAACACGGTTGGCGTCCCTTTTTTATGTCTTCTGTGGGGTTCCGTGTGAGAAGTTCAAACTTTGAGGAGTCGGACAGGATAGCATCGAGCTTCTCATGGTATTCCTTCGTTTTTATTAAGACAAATGGTGGCTGTCATCCTTGGCCTTCAACTCCTTGGCTGCTTCCATCAATCTCTCGGGTGAAGATGCCACTGGTGTGTTACTCTCTCTCCGTTGAGGGTTTGGTTTGGAGCAGGAGGGGCTGGAGGCGTTGCTCATCCAGGAGCAAAAGCCCTCCATGAATACAACGCAAGAGGCCTTTTTTTCTCCCGACCTGCATGTGACAGAACACACCAGTAACGGCAAACTTCATCATATTGCCGCACAAAAACGCCCCAATTCAAGAGGAAAATAACACAGAAGACGACATTAATACCATGAATAATACCAGCAGTGAGGTCACGCAGCCTTTGACCAATCAAAATGAAGCCCGGCATGATGGTATGCTGCTGAGAAGATCGGCGCGCCTGTTGAGCATGTGCTCAGGAGCTGGCTTCAGCCCGCAGCCCAGGCAGCCATCATAAAGCAGCTCCCCATTCACTAGCCAATGAAAAGGCAGCGGCACGAAGCCCCCCGCTACACCGCCACAATAAAAGCAGACAGACTCACCCTTCCACTTCAGTCCTTCACCCACCTCCGCCTAAGAGGATGTCTGAGGTTTTTCATACGAAACGTCGTTGCCCCACAAAAAGAATAGAAAAGAATAGAATTTAATATAAATTCTACCTGCAATGCACTCTATGGGATATACCCGAAAATTTGACTACCCCCACTGGAATTTTTTACCAATAAAAATCTAATCGGCTTTGACTATTACATAATTGAGATATGTCAACCTTTGGTGCGTTGCTCACCAGTTTAAGCAACAATGAGAAAACAATAATTAGAAAAATAGAGAAGAACCTTTATAAAATTAATTGCAGCTGAGCAGCAATCACTTTTAATAAAACATGTTTATTTTAGAGGGTTTACTTCCAGCATATTATTATTATTATTATTATTATTATTATTATTATTATTATTATTATTATTATTATTATGAAGAGGACCCAATTAATTTGGACAAGCCTACCACCACAGGGCATTGACTTGAAATTCAAACTTCCAAGAATATTATGGTGTTGATTCGAAAGAAGCAACAGAAGGGAATGGGAAATCCAGAAAGAGATAACAGTTATTTAAAGAAACAGAAATTAAATTGATCAATAATTAAAAATGTAAGTAAAGTATTTCCACCAGATTTATCCTGGGAACACCGCCCCCTCCACCAGTCTTCCCAAGGACCCCACCCCTTACACCAACTTTCCCCAGGGGACCCTTTCCCCCTCCACCAATCATCCCAAGGTACATCACCCCCTCCAACTAACCTTCCCCAGTGGACCCCTTCCCAACCAGCCTTACCAAGAGACCCCTCGCCCTCCACTAACCCTCCCCAGGGGACCCCTTCCCCACCAATCTTCCCCAGAGAATCCTTTCCCCACCAATCTTTCTCAGGGAATCCCTCCCCCTACCTCCACCAACCTCGCAGGGGACCTCCCCCACTCCACCATCTTCCCCTCCACCAACCTTTCCAGGGGACTCCCCCCTCCACCAACCTCCCCCAGGGGACCTCCCCACTCCACCAACCTTCCCCAGGGGACCTCCCCCCTCCACCAACCTTCCCCAGGGACCTCCCCCCTCCACCAACCTTTCCCAGGGGACCTCTCCCCATCCACCAACTCCCCCCTCCTCCATCTACCTTCCCAAGGGACCCCTTCCCCACCAACGTACCCCAGGGGATCCCTGCCCCTCTACCAACCTTCCCCAAGGGGACCCCTCCCCTACCAGTCTTCTCAGGGACCGACCTCCTCTCCTCCAACCTTCCCGAGGTAACCTCCCCCCTCCACCAACCTTCCCGAGGTAACCTCCCCCCCTCCTCCAACCTTCCCGAGGTAACCTCCCCCCCTCCTCCAACCTTCCCGAGGTAACCTCCCCCCCTCCTCACCTTCCTCCGGAGACCCCTTCCCCACCAAGAAGTCCATAATGGAAATTAAATTTTTACTACCTCGTGAAAGGAAGGAGTTTATGGAGGCCGTCAGCGAGAGTTCCTGCGTTTTGAATCGTGTTTCCGGATCGTTTCTTTGCTTGAGGAATATGACAGCAATTTCTGTAGTCTTGACGTTTCGCTCTCAGCGCTCAAACAGAAAATGGGAAATGGACTTTTATCAATATTTATTGCGAGTGTTACGGTGCAGCATATCTTGGTGCTGGAGGCGGGTCCCTGTTTAAATAATTTTTAATGGGCTGTTGGGGTGATGTGCTGGGTAGTAAGTTATTTTTATTATTATTATTATTATTATTATTATTATTATTATTATTATTATTATTATTATTATTATTATTATTATTATTATTATTCAGAAGATGAACCTTATTCGTACGAACAAGCCCGCCCACCACCAAAGGGGCCATTGACTCGAATTCAAGTTCCCCAGAATGATTATGGTGTCCATCAAGTACAGAGGAATGAGAAGGCAAAGGGAAGTACAGAAAGTAGAGATGAATAAACTAGTTTAAAATGGATTAAAACTGCAGGGGAATATATTAGGTTAGTAGTGCTTTGCATCTTGGCTTGAACTCCTCAAATTTCATTTGCACATCACTGTCAACAGCCATTTCTTGATTAATTAAGGCCTATTCTTTATCAATTTCAATTTGTGGAGATTCGTAGATGTATAGTTGATGATGACACTCAGTGTGCTTCTTCAGAAAAACTCAAGGAATCTTTGTTTTTATTTAAAAATGACAAAGGCCTCTTTTTTTATAATGGAAGGTTAAACAGTTGGACAGAGTGCTGAAATAAGAGAAATTGTGAAGACTCTTTCCCCACCTCGAGATCGAACCCAGGTCTCCCAAATGAAAGGCGAGGGTGCTACCAACTGACCCACACCACATAGTCCAAGTTGGTGGCACCCCTGCCTTTCATTTGAGATGCCTGGGTCTATATCTTGATACGAGTCCAAATTTTTTTTCTCTCTCTCTCTCTCTCTCTCTCTCTCTCTCTCTCTCTCTCATCTCTCTCTCTCTACATATATTTATATAGATATATAGTACATACATATATATATATATATAGTATTTATCACATTACCGTGATTCATATACATACATCGAGCTACAAATGTCCTTTAATATCTAATTCACTCTACCTCAGGATAATATATTTTCATAAATGCTTAACCGACGGGGAATTTTAGTAGGCGATAATAGAATTGTCGGCGCCCAGGCGCGGATCCAGTACACCATACAAATCCAGGACGTCAGTGAAGTTTTTTACCCACCTCCACCACCGCAAGAGGCCTCTTGCGGTGGTGAAGTAGGTAAAAGCTTCACTGACTTCCTGGATTTGTATTGTGTCCTGGGTTCGCGCCTGGGCGCCGACAATTCTATTATCGCCTAATAAAATTCCTCTTCGATTAAGAATATATGAAATATATTTACCGAGGTAAATGATTAGATATTAAAGGACATTTGTAGCTCGATGTATATATATATATATATATATATATAATATATATATATATATATACATACATACATACATACATACATACATACTACATAAATAAATAAACCAACACTTCTATTATTTTATCTCCTTTCCCTTTTCACTAAACACATCCTTTTCCGACTGAGTCAAGTCAGCTTCCTCAGAGAGAGAGAGAGAGAGAGAGAGAGAGGAGGGACTGGAAGTTGGAATACCTCGAAGAGGAACTCGACCGGCCATTCTCTGGCATTTACAAGCGAGAAGTTTTCGTTGATACGTTGACTCTCACGGAAAAAAAAAATGACTTCCTGTGTGTTTGCCTTTGCTGTCTGCTGGCAATTTCCCTCTCTCTCTTTCGTGGTCTGTCTGCTGCTTCTGCTGCTGCTGCCTACGTTTTTGCCTGGACTGTTGTTAGCTTGTCTTTCAGAACTTTTTTTTCGTTCGTGTTTTGTTTGGCTTAAGCTAACGATGTTAGTGCGTCTTATTTCTCTTTGTGCTTCCCTCTTTTACAGTTTAGTTTTAGTTCTCTGTAAAAAGAAAACTATTGTGCCGACCTTGTCTGTCCGTCCGCACTTTTTCCCTCCGCCATCAGATCTTAAAAACTATTGAGGCTAGAGGGCTGCAAATTTTTACGTTGTTCATCCACCTTCCAATCATCAAACATCCCAAATTGCAACACTTTATCCTAGTAGGTTTTATTTATTGTAAAGTTAAGTTAGACATGATCATGTGTCGGCAGTGCTATAAGACAGGCTGCCACCCTCCGTTACTGAAAGTTTCTTGGACCGCGGCTCATAAAACATATACCGAGACTAAAGAAAGGTAGATCTATTGTTCATGGCCTTGATTATATTGCTGTATAGGAAACTAGATTGCACCGAAATAATTGGGGTCATTTTTTATTTTTTTTATATTTTTTTATCCTTTTCTTTATTCTGTTGATACGTGGATGACTTTCGTATTATACAGCTGTCCGTTTTTTTTTAGGTTTAAAGCAAAATGGTGATCAATCTATATTGAAGGTTTTATGATTAGAATTGAGACCTATTGTTTCATGAACAGAAAAGGCCCTCTTGATGATACACAGAATAATCGTTCTGCCATTTTGATTGACAAGTTTGAAAACAGACATAAAACTGAACAATTCATGGAAATGGGAAATATTCGGAGGTGAGCGTGAGCGAGGAGTCAAAGCTAACTTGAGCGTTTTTGAAAGAACTTCGAAATTCTGTTGTTGTCAACATGTCCCTCTATCTTCCTTTCAATTTCTCTCTCTATCTCTACCTGTTCATGTTCGCTCTCACCTATCTTGAAGATAGGCTACAAGGATAGACAGATATGCTTGTACATTAAACAAAGGTTATAAAGATAGACACATAGGGTTGTAAATTAGTAAATTAAGCAAGGGCTGTAAAGATAGACACATATTAAGCAAAGGCTACAAAGGTCAACATACATGGTTTTAAATTCAATGAGGGCTGTAAAGACAAACACATAGGATTGTAAGTTAAACAAAGGCTACAAAGATAAACATAGGGTTGTAAATTAGCAAAGGCTACAAAGATCAAACAGGGTTGTAAATTAAGCAAAGGCTACAAAGATAGACATAGTGTTGTAAATTAGTAAATTAAAAGCAAAGGGCTGTAAAGATAGACACAGAGTAAACAGACATGGTAATAAATTAGGCACGGGCTATAAATGTAAACAATGGTTCTAAATAGACAAAGGCTACAAACGTAATTAGATAAGGATGTAAATTAAGCAAAGGACACAAAGATCAACAGATAGGATTGTAAGTTAAGGAAGGTTGGGTGGAACCGCCCCCCCGCCAAAAAAAAAAAAAAAAAAATGCTGTTTGATGTCACTTTCAAATCCTAGAACAAAAACACGGATACATTTGATATACTTTCGTAATGTTTTTTCTTTTATTTTCTATAGGATTCTGAAGGACCGGAGAGAGAGGTATAAATACATTATTATTATTATTTCTCTCTCTCTCTCTCTCTCTCTCTCTCTCTCTCTCTCTCTCTCTCTCTCTCTCTTGTGATGCACGATTAAATTTGAAATTAAACATGACTTGACAGCTGCCCCGGCATATTAATGTATGTTCGAGGCGCAAAACCATTTCGATAATTCAAAGAAGTAGATTTGATTAAGGGCACGAGGATTCAGTTAGACACACACACACCCACCCATATATATATATATATATATATATATATATATATATTATATATATATATATATACATGTGTGTGTGTGCGTGTGTGTGTGTGTGACTGGTAAGTGTTTTGTTACAACAGAATTCCATCAAATAGAAGGAACCTATAAAAAACACCAAAATATAGAAGGCAAGTTCTATATTTCAGAGACTGCTTCCTGTCTCTCTCCTCAGGTAAGTAATGAATGAGGAAAGTCACAGAATAGGTGGTATATATTTATGCCAAAAGATCCATCCACAGGTGAGCCGTTTTATCAGTTGGGTGACTTAGTAAAACGGCTACCTGTGGATTGGTCTCTTGGAATAAATACCTCCTTTTCTGTAACTTTTCTCATTTATTGCCTACCTGAAAGAGAGACAGCAGTCTCTGAAATATAGTAGTTACTTTCTATATTTTGGTGTTTTTTAACATATTTATCTAATTGCGTATGACTTACTTGTATTGTGGAAATGTTATCCCAATTCAGTTACACAATTCTCTCTGACGCTTCCAAAAGTAAATTACCAACGCTTGTGTTAATGACGTTGATAAATTAATGGAAAGATTGGTTTCAAGGAAGTTGTAATTGGTAGAATATCAATTTTCAACGCGAATATACGAGTACGGTTAGCGCGAATCTAAACTCTGTTCATATTCAGACTATTTTTTTTTTCAAGTGACAGGGGAAAAAAAGTACACTGGAATATGTGCTGCATATTGGATTCCGTGTAAATTTTAATTGACCTCCTGCTCTCCTGCCTTGCTTTTGCAAAAAAAAAAAAAAAAAAAAAAAATGGAGAAGTGAAATGGAGAGTTTGTGTTTCGAAAATGAAACCCCTTTGGATTTGGGCAGGACTTTCAGAGAGAGAGAGAGAGAGAGAGAAGGAGAGAAGAGAGAGAGAGAGAGAGAGAGAGAGAGAGAGAGTATGATTGATAACACCTGTGTATCATGTTTTATGCTCATAATTATTTTTATAAGATCTCTAATAAAAATACTTCATATATAATCCAGAACTATTGCATAAATCCATCTACACACAGAGAGAGAGAGAGAGAGAGAGAGAGAGAGAGAGAGAGAGAGAGTTTTTGTTTGCTCTTCAACACAAAGAAGTAAGAAAAATGTTATAGCACATTATGCTAGACAATCAACATTAATCTTTTCCGTTTCAGTAGCCAGCAGAGAGAGAGAGAGAGAGAGAGAGAGAGAGAGAGAGAGAGAGAGAGAGAGAGAGATCCACTTTGAGAATAAGGTGATTTATACTATGCAATAAAATCGCATGAATATTATCTTTCCAGTAACATACGCTTAGTTGTACTGATTTTATTTTCTGGCTACTAATAGGGATCCTTATTGTTCTTAATCTCTGAATGAAATAGATGAAAAGGCTTACTTTATTAATAATAACAATAATACTTTGTTTTGAATATGAATTCTTATACATTATTTTTTTTAAATGCGGTGCCAAGAGGCGCCGGATAACATGAAGGCAGGGCAAACCCAGTTTTTAAGAAAATTGAAAAAAAATCTTTTTTCCGGTGTATCACAGTCATTTTATTCGACTGGGTGATTTTTATAGTGTGGGGTTTCGTGTTGTATCCTGCCTCCTTAGCGTCCATCCCTTTTCTCACTATGCGTGCTGTTTCGAGGACCACACTCGTCTGCACGAGTCCTGGAATTACTTCAGCTCTAGTTTTTCTAGGTTCCTTTTCAGGGACCTTGGGATCATGCCTAGTGTCCCTATGATTATGGGTACAATTTCCAATGGGATATCCCATATCCTTCTTATTTATATTTTCAGGTCCTGATATTTTCTTTATTATTATTATTATTATTTTTTTTTTTTTTTTTTTTCTTTTTTTTTTTTTTTGCTCTATCACAGTCCTCCAATTCGACTGGGTGGTATTTATAGTGTGGGGTTCTGGGTTCTGTTTGCATCCTGCCTCCTTAGGAGTCCATCACTTTTCTTACTATGTGTGCCGTCTCTAGGATCACACTCTTCTGCATGAGTCCTGGAGCTACTTCAGCCTCTAGTTTTTCTAGATTCCTTTTCAGGGATCTTGGGATCGTGCCTAGTGCTCCTATGATTATGGGTACGATTTCCACTGGCATATCCCATATCATTTTATTTCATTTTCAGATCTTGATACTTATCCATTTTTTTTTTTTTCCTCTCTTCTCTTCAACTCTGGTGTCCCATGGTATTGCGACATCAATGAGTGATACTTTCTTCTTGACTTTGTCGATCAACGTCACGTCTGGTCTGTTTGCACGTATCACCCTATCCGTTCTGATACCATAGTCCCAGAGGATCTTTGCGTGATCGTTTTCTATCACTCCCTCAGGTTGGTGCTCGTACCACTTATTACTGCAAGGTAGCAGATGTTTCTTGCACAGGCTCCCGTGGAGGGCTTTTGCCACTGAATCATGCCTCTTTTTGTACTGGTTCTGCGCAAGTGCCGGGCATTCGCTTGCTATGTGGTTTATGGTTTCATTTTTCGTATTGCACTTCCTACATATGGGAGAGATGTTATTTCCATCTATCGTTCTTTGATCATATCTGGTTCTTAGGGCCTGATCTTGTGCCGCTGTTATCATTCCTTCAGTTTCCTTCTTTAGCTCTCCCCTCTGTAGCCATTGCCATGTGTCATCGCTTGGGGCTAGTTCTTTAGTCTGTCTCATGTATTGTCCGTGCATTGGTTTGTTGTGCCATGTCCTCTGTTCTGTCTGTCATTCTCCTGTCTGTATATTTTCTGGGTCTTCGTCTACTTTTATTAGTCCTTCTTCCCATGCACTCTTTAGCCACTCGTCTTCACTGGTTTTTCAGATATTGCCCAGTGCTCTGTTCTCGATGTTGACGCAGTCCTCTATACTTAGTAGTCCTCTCCCTCCTTCCTTTCGTGTTATGTATAGTCTGTCCGTATTTGCTCTTGGGTGTAGTGCTTTGTGTATTGTCATATGTTTCCTGGTTTTCTGATCTATGCTGCGGAGTTCTGCTTTCGTCCATTCCACTATTCCTGCCGCTAGTATCTGATTACTGGCACTGCCCATGTGTTTATGACTTTTATCATATTTCCGGCATTGGGTTTTGACTTGAGTATCGCCTTTAGTCTCTGCATATATTCTTTCCTGATCGTGTCCTTCATCTCTTGGTGTTTTATATCCCCTCCTTCCATTATTCCCAGGTATTTGTATCCTGTCTGTATCATGTGTGTTGTTATTATTTTATTATTATTATTATTATTATTATTATTATTATTATTATTATTATTATTATTATTATTATTATTGTTCACGAAACATTAACCTACATATGGAACAACTCCACCACAGGGGCCACTGACTTGAAATTCAAGCTTACAAAGAATATTACAGCGTTCATTTAAAAGAAATAGCAGGTGCTAACAGGAAATACAGAAAGAAAAGATCAGTTATTAGATGTGAAAAATAAATTGACAGATTAACAAATAAATCGATAAAAAATGTAAGTAAATCATAAGAACTATTCTAATACTATTCTCCTTGGATTTTGATACATTTCTCCTACTTATTCATTCATTCATTTTTTTTAATAAGTTAGATCTATTCTTTCTGTATTTACGTTACCTCCGCTTACCTCTTCCTAATAAAGACCTCCATATTCTTTGGCACTTGATTCCCATGACAAAGTACTGCAGAAGATGGATGCTGGCTACCAACTCAAGAAAAGAGGCAACAGAATTAACCATCTAATGTTCATGGACGACATCAAGCTGTATGGTAAGAGCATCAAGGAAATAGATACCCTAATCCAGACTGTAAGGATTGTATCTGGGGACATCAGGATGGAGTTCGGAATAGAAAATGCGCCTTAGTCAACATACAAAAGGGCAAAGTAACAAGGACTGAAAGGGTATAGCTACCAGATAGGAACAACATCAAACACATAGATGAGACAGGATACAAATACCTGGGAATAATGGAAGGAGGGGATATAAAACACCAAGAGATGAAGGACACGATCAGGAAAGAATATATGCAAAGGCTCAAGGCGATACTCAAGTCAAAACTCAACGCCGGAAATATGATAAAACCCATAAACACATGGGCAGTGCCAGTAATCAGATACAGCGCAGGAATAGGGGAATGGACGAAGGCAGAACTCCGCAGCATAGATAAGAAAACTAGGAAACATATGATAATACACAAAGCACTACACCCAAGAGCAAATACGGACAGACTATACATAACATGAAAGGAAGGAGGGAGAGGACTACTAAGTATAGAGGACTGCGTCAACATCGAGATTGATTGATTGATTGTGAGTTATCTGGCGTCACAACTACCAGGGTCACCGACGCCGAGCATCGAGAACAGAGCACTGGGGCAATATCTGAAAACCAGTGAAGACGAGTGGCTCAAGAGTGCTTGGAAGGAAGGACTGATAAAAGTACAAAGACCCCAGAAAATATACAGAGAAAGGAGAAATAACAAACAGAACATAGGACTGTCACAACAAACTAATGCACGGACAATACATGAGACAGACTAAAGAACTAGCCAGCAATGACACATGGCAATAGCTACAGAGGGGAGAGCTCAAGAAGGAAACTGAAGGAATGATAACAGCGGCACAAGATCAGGCCCTAAGAACCAGATATGGTCAAAGAACGATAGATGGAAATAACATCTCTCCCATATGTAGGAAATGGATTACCAAAAATGAAACCATAAACAGCATAGCAAACGAATATCCGGAACTTGCACAGAACCAGTACAAAAAGAGGCATGATTCAGTAGCAAAAGTCCTCCACTGGAGCCTGTGCAAGAAACATCAGCTACCTTGCAGTAATACGTGGTACGAACACCAACCTGAAGGAGTGATAGAAAACGATCAGTCAAGGATCCTCTGGGACTATGGTATCAGAAAAGATAGGGTGATACGTGCAAATAGACCAGAGGTGACGTTGATTGACAAAATCAAGAAGAAAGTATCACTCATTAATGTCGCAATACCATGGGACACCAGAGTTGAAGAGAAAGAGAGGGAAAAAATGGATGGATAAGTATCAAGACCTGAAAATAGAAATGAGAAGGATATGGGATATGCCAGTGGAAATTGTACCCATAATCATAGGAACACTAGGCACGATCCCAAGATCCCTGAAAAGGAATCTAGAAAAAACTAGAGGCTGAAGTAGCTCCAGGACTCATGCAGAAGAGTGTGATGCCTAGAAACGGCGCCCATAGTAAGAAAAGTGGTCGACCCTTAAGGAGGCAGGACGCAACCCGGAACCCCACTATAAATACCACCCAGTCGAATTGGAGGACTGTGATAGACAATATAGAAAAAAATGATAATAATAATAAAAATAATACTTTATTAAAAGTAATGGCTACTTCAGCAGCGTTAAACTTGTTGAGATTCTTCTCTATTTTGCGAATAGCGGCTTTTTCCGTCGCTACTTAAACAGGCTAGTAGCACGGAAAAAGCCGCTATTCGCAAAATCGAGAAGAATCTTTACAAGTGTAACGCCTGCTGAAGTAGCCATTACTTTTAATAAAGTATGCTTGAGAGAGGGTCTGGTTCCTAAGTACAATAATAATAATAATAATAATAATAATAATAATAATTAATAATAATAATAATAATAATAATAATGCATTCCTCTAAGATTCCTTTCCATTATTTATCTCGAAAAAAAGGGCATTTGCTCAGATTAAATCTGACATAGCGACTAATGCAGTCCACGCAATAATTTAGACAGTGTAAGTGGTTCTGACGTTGACCTACGTGAGAGAATTGTTTCGTAAAATTTTTCATATGAATTATGACTGCAAAAGTCATGGAAAGGAGAATTGGCTAACATTGATCGTTTTGTATTGTCATTGTGTTTGACCATGAAAAATGAGTGCATATATATATATATATATATATATATATATATATATATATATATATATATATACACACACACATATATATAATGATATATATATATATTATTTATATATATATATCAAGTATAAAAGGCCCATTAAAACACTCTGGTTTAAAGCTAAGGACTATTATTTCGGTGGACTACCTTCCACCCTTACAAGTAGTGGAAGTTAGTCCACCGAAATATAGTCCCGCTCTGAACCAGTGTTTTAATGGGTCTTTTATTCTTGAGACGTATCCTGTTTTAACAGAAGAATTTATTTGCACACACACACACACTTTTATACATACATATATATATATATATATATATATATATATATATATATATATATATATATATATATATATATATATTGTTACAAACCTCTGGGGGTTCTAGTACAGGTTCTTAGGTACTTTATTTTGTTAGGATCGTAGACAGTATATGCAACCCATGTTCAAGGAAAGCGGAGGCACAAAAAACACTCCAGAAAAAGCTAACAGTATTTATACAAAATGAAATATACAACTTAAATCAGCCTTGCGGGTTTAAGTAAAATACATACAGCAAAACAGCTTGAAGCAAGAGGACTAAATACCAGGTCCTCAACGAGCCACAAGGCACCCTACAGCTAAACATCTAAACCCTAACCGAAATTCAGAGGAGAATAAATATTTCATAAATCAGTGAGGATCCAAATATATGCCGGCCAAAACTATCCTAAATAACAAAAGGCTGAAGGAAGTGGAAGATATCAAAACAAGGAAAACCATAAATTTACCTACCTAGCCATACAACTAAAGATATAGAATATTATATACCAATAAGCAATAAGGGCAACAATAAACTTATAATATACACAAGTAAAAACTATGACAATGTATACGTATATGTATATAATATATGTACTGCACGTACACTGACGGTTCTAATAATCCTTACGTCAGGGATGTCGGGCCGAACTAGGAGTCCATAGCGAGCACAAAACTGCTACCAAAGGGATGAACACGATCGAAAGGACAACAGGGGTATAAGGCTCCTCGAAGGAAACAATAGCTATACTGTCTTACCTGGCGATTGTCTCCTTACATTTCTCCTCACGAGCCAGCGCTCATACACATCCCCGAAGAAATGCAGAAGGACGAAGGCAGAAGTGGCAGGTGAATCCGTAATCAGTACCGGGATCCAGCGACGGTACCAATTTCCCGTGGCTCCTCCGACGGAATAAGGGGTAATACGAGAAGTCGCAAATAGCATACGCTTTTCTGCGGGAACCCCGTAAAGCGGACACTATGGTCGCAAGTGAACGAAAAGCCGTGATCTACTGCACCAGAGTCGCAGGTGACTAAGGCACCTACGAACGGTCGTGAGGAAAGATTCAACAGCGCCGTTTCCAAAATACACTGCCAAAAGGTCGTCCTCCAATAATCCAAAAAAGCTTCTCAAGGGGATGGTCTGACAAGGAGCGTTCCAAAGCCCGAACTTTCGCGGGCAGACCATCAACGTTCACAGTACAGCTACGAACCATCCACCGTAACTCAAAAAGTAAATCACAAAACAATCGTTAGAACGATAGTTCACAAAAATAAACAAGGGAGGAGGAGGCCTCTTCAACAACACAAAAACTCTTACATTAACAAGCATATGGCTGCTTAACTCAAAAAAAAACTTAAAAAGGAAACAAGGCTGATTTAAACTTTATAAATAAATACAAAAACTACGTTAATGTAATATATATATATATATATATATATATATATATATATATATATATATATTCACAAATATTATGCTTGCAACGGAGATACTTTCTTACCCGAGTTATGGTGGCTTCCAACATAGCGTCAGTATATTTATAATAAGATGGAAGTGATGTCTAACAGTTAGCTGAGTTTAGGCTTGAAGGGAAAAATCAACGTCCAACTTAGTTAGTTTTAAATTCATTGACAAAGCAGTGGGTGCCACAAACCTCTAGGTTTATACTCTGAGAGAGAGACTTAAAATGTAGTTAAAACAAACAGGTAAAGTGCCACAATTATACAGATTATATCCTGAGGATATCTCAAAGTTGATTCATGCAAGGGGAGA
>NC_061090.1:60592061-60594561 GCF_015104395.2 Macrobrachium nipponense | reverse complement strand
GTATATGTGTGTGTACGTTGTGTATGTATTTGTTCGTAAAGAAATAACGGATTCAAACAAACTGATTTTCAGTGAGTAGCAAATTCTGCACTTTGTATTTCAACCACCATTTTTCAAGTTCATTATTTAAGCCGTAGGTCCATTTGCTAGACTCGACTGGTTTTCGTTTAGAGTAAAAACAAAGATTTTTTTTTTTTTTTAAGGATACTTAGAATCTGACAAGTATAAAAAAAAATTCTGAATTAGAATGACAACAGGTACGAAAATTCAAGGTAAAACTTTACAATAAAAAATATGAAAGGGAGCGAGACGACGCCTTTCAATGTATTACTGTTGTAATACTGTTCTCCCTGCGTTGTAATACGTTTGTTTCTGTATTTGATGATTTATTCGTGTATTTTGTCTTTTCGATTAGTGAGCTCTCGACTTTGTGCTTTTTATATCTCTCACGTCTTCTTCAACGAACACCGTCTTCTTTGGAAGCTTCAATATCAAGTCAGTGGCCCCTGTGGTTGGCTTAGCCCATATTATTATTATTATTATTATTATTATTATTATTATTATTAGGAAATCTTGAATTTCAAGTCAGTGGCCCCTGTGGTTGACTTAGTCCATAATAAAATAATAATAATAATTAATAATAATAAAATAATAGTAATAATAATAATAATAATAACAATAAATTAATAATATTCTTTGGAAGCTTGAATTTCAAGTCACTGTCCCCTTTGGTGGGTTTGGTTTATATGAATAGGGTTCATCTTCTGTATAATAATAATAATAATAATAATAATAATAATAATAATAATAATAATAATAATAATAATAATAATAATAATAATAATAATAATAGGGAATACACAGAAAACGAGAAACGTTAGAAAATGTACATGTATGACAAAAGGTCCACTGGAGGGGCAAATCTTGTTATCGAATTATTAGACTTTTATCTAAACGCTTATGTCCCTCTGGAGCATGCCGTCTAGATGGTATCTAAACGCCAATGTCTTGAGCTGCTCGGTCTAGCGACGCCAGTAAGAATAACCAGTCAATCAATACGCGTCCTGGTGCAAAGCGAGCCAATTTCGAATCATCAACAGGAAAAATTGCAGTAACACTGCAAATGTCAAACTCTGTTTCAAACATATTTTATTTTCTTTTATTTCCCCCAAATTTGGGGATATAGTAATAACATCTGTTGCACGTATTTGCATCTGGAAATTCCCGTCCAGCTCGCAGAGTGCTCTCGAACATTCTGGTTTTAAAACTAGTGTTTTTGGGGGAACAAGTTGGCTTTACTCTGCTTCAGAAAATAGCGTGATGGAAAATAATATTAATTTTGTCTCCTTTCGTTTCTATTTCAACATATGTGATAGGATGTGCAGATTGTAAATTTTGCCTGCATCTCAGACATATACCATGAAACCTTTTTTCAATATTCAGTGGCAATAGAATTTCATTATGATTTTGAAGTTATTTGCACTTTAGCTAAGCATATTACCTCGTTGGGACTAGAATTCCCATTGAGCATGTGCGACAAACATTATTATTATTATTATTATATTATTATCATTATTATTATTATTATTATTATTATTATTATTATTATTATTATTATTATGATTATTATATATATATTGTATTTTCTATCATGAAAAAAATATAAAATCAAATCACTTAATTCTGTCATTCGTTTAATAGTTTGCCTAAAAGAGGGTCTTTTACCAAAATATATTATTAGTTATTATTATTATTATATTATTATTATTATTATTATTATTATTATTATTATTATTATTACAATTAGAAGAAACAAATCACATTTTTGTAAAATGTACATATATTTAGAAACAGCAAGGATAGCTTTCGGGAACGAACGGATTCCCGAAAAGCTATCCTTGCTGTTTTTTAAATTTAAATATATGTACATTACATAACTGTAGATTTGCTTCTCCATTTGAAGACTCGTGCTACTATGAGGATTTATTATTATTATTATGTTATTATTATTATTATTATTATTATTATTATTATTATTATTATTATTATTATATATTATTATATTATTGAGAATTAACCTTTTCATAAGGAACAATCCCGCCACCGAGGGCGATCGGCTTGAAATTCAAGCTTATAACGAATATCTTGTCCACTTAAAAAAAGTAAGAGGAAATGCAGAAATTAATTAGTTATTAGAAAAGAAAATAAAATTAACATAATAGACAACGACGACGCCACGCCCATTCCATTTCGAGGCCGTCCCAGGTAAGCTGCTTGAACGAGCGAATGGCAATTCTGTTTTCGCATAATCCTTCATCCCTGCAATATTCTTAAGGGCAAGAGTTTTGCGGTCGAGCTGTGACTGTTGAACCTATATGTAAAAAAGAAGTAATGCTCTTTATTTGTTAGTCGTTCCCTTGGATTCATTGGGACTTTGGACTGTCTACAATTTTGCAGAATTGAGTATCATATGAAATCACGTGTAATGATATTATCATTA
>NC_061090.1:60589499-60591561 GCF_015104395.2 Macrobrachium nipponense | reverse complement strand
TTTTATCTCTGCAAATAGAGACTAACTTTATGATTAAACATTAGATTTGATATAATAAAACACATACTTAAATATATGTATGTATATTTATAATGTTTATATCTTATATCTGTATATATATATATATATATATATATATATATATATATATATATATATATATATATATATATATGTGTGTGTGTGTGTGTGTGTGTGTGTGTGTGTGTGTGTGTGTGTGTGTGTGTGTGAATCTATATCGCAAGAGCTGTTCCGAAGTGACGTCTTGCACGAGAACTTTCTTTTTTATTTTTTGTTTTTTTCTATCATGTTTGCTCTCCTGTTACGGAGGAAAATATCTTACGAAATTACTTCTCGTACAAGAGTGTTCTTCTGTTTGGGTAACATCTCTGCAACGCCTACACATGTTTGTTCAGCTCTCTCCCTCTCTCTCTCTCTATTGTGTTGCCTTGAGACATATTCACAGGATTTATTAATTTACATCTCTCTCTCTCTCTCTCTCTCTCTCTCTCTCTCTCTCTCTCTCTCTCCTTATTGCGTTACGTTGAGACATATTCCCATGGGTTGTTAATCATGCGCTCTCTCTCTCTCTTTTTCTCTCATATATTTTATATATAATGAGAGAGAGGATGATTAATAATACTGTGTGTATACCTCAATATAATACTATATATATATATATATATATATATAATATACTATACATATTATATATATATATATATATATATAATATATATATATATATAGATAGATATATATATATATTTATATATACTATATATATATATATTTATTTATATATATATCCTTGTTGTTTTTGGCCGAGGGACATTGACAGTGGTAATTAATAATTTCTCTCTCTCTCTCTCTCTCTCTCTCTCTCTCTCTCTCTCTCTCTCTCAAATCCCTACATGAGTTTATTCCTGGGATAGAAAGGGTGAATTTAGCCCTACGTACTCGCGTGGTCATCTATTAATATTCGGTTCTATTTTACTCGAAAAGTGGAACGACATAATTCACCATATCTGCATATTTGACAACACGTAATATTCAGTCAATATACAGTTAACAATATAGAATGAACAGCGGAGGGCGATAACAGTTAGTTTTGATGGGCAATTTCCCTGTTGCTATAACTGATGACGTCTCTCATCCTGAAAGCAGGATTATGGACAAAAACCAGAGGTAATTTTTGGGGGTTGCTATTTTTTTTTTTTTTTCGTAGGGTTGGGATTCTTTGGAGATTCGTGACATACATGTATGCTTACATAAACACATTATATATGTGTATATATATACATGTATACTTCATACATAAATGTATGTATGTATGTTTGTATGTAGATATATATAATTGTATATGTTTGTGTGTGTAGTTTTACATATATATATATATATATATATATATATATATATATATATATATATATATATATATATACGAGTATACATATGTGTATCTATCATAAATTGCTTTGTGCAGGCAAAAATTTTTTGTTCAGCAAATTGGACAACAGGTCCGTTGTTATGTTGCTTTTTGAACAGAGATGTACTCCAAAAAAGTTTTTTTTTTTTTTATAGCAAAGTGTTCTGAAAAAGTAGTTGGTTACAGTGTGAAAAAGCCAATTTTAGTTCATGGTTTTTTCACGGCGATCGGACCAATTTTTATTTGAAGTTATTTGAATTCAGTGAGGTAACACAGACTTCATTTTCAACACATTTTACATATATATATATATATATATATATATATATATAATATATATATATATATATGATTGTGTATATAAACTAGGACATATGTATATATGTGTGTATGTTTACCTATAACTCTGAAATGCATTGAGCAATTTCAACCACACTTAGTATACATATGACTCACTATCTGAGAAAGAATACTGGAAGGGTACAACATCTCTACCACCAAAGGGGATTGGGGTGAGGGTGGGGGTGGGAAGGGGTGACAAGTGAAAATGACCGAAAACGACAGATATTAGTGTCTAATCCATAGTTTTCGAGGTCACCTGGATGAGTAGTGACACTCCCGATGCCCTTTAAG